>NW_027187330.1:11506978-11519314 GCF_028583685.1 Petaurus breviceps papuanus
ACACACACACACACACACACACACACACACACACACACACACACACACCACATACACATTTTCTTTTGGGAAAGTAGGAAAGTCTATTATAAAGTCTTAAATACTTCTCCCCATCCCTCAATACATTTAGGCCTTAGTATCTCCTACTAAGTTGATAACTTTCATTTCAGAAAACATCCCTGGGTGGGTCTCTGAAAGGCCAGTTCATCACAAACTCAGCCACTACAGGAAAATTGACCCTATACCATTAGCAGTAACACAAAAAGATACTTGAAGAAACACATAGAGATGCACTTTTCCCCACTGTAGCTAGCTATCCTTCTAGTTAGTTCACTGGGAAAGAAACATGTCATTGTTCAGTCATTTCAGTTGTATCTGAAATGTGACTTTCTGTGACCCATTTGGTATTTTCTTGGCAAAGATATTGGAGGGGTTTGTCATTATCTTTTCCAGTTCATTTTACAGATGATGAGAAAACTGAAGCAAAGAGCTGTAGGTGACTTGCATAGGGTCACACAGCTAGAAAGTATACAAAGCCACATTTGAACTTGAGAAAATGATTCTTCCTGAATCCAAGGCCAGCACTCTATCCACTGCATCACCTAGCTGCCCCAAAGACATCTGTACTCATATGCAAAGCTTCTCTTCACACAATATAAATACTGCAGTCACATCAGTCCCCTGCCCAAGACACTTACTTTGAGTACCAGTGAAAAATCTGAGAATTCTTTCTACTTCCTTAATATGCTGGCTAAATCATAATCACACACACATACACACACACACTCACACACACTCTCAGAATTGTATGATGAAATGCTGTCAGACTATGACCTACCATCCTCCTTTCTCTACTCATAGCGCTAATTGATCCAGATTCTAGACAACTCCCATTCCACATCCTCCAAGAAATTTTGCTGACTACTTCTTAAATAGTGGTAACACAAAATACAGAAATGTCTGAAAACACAGAAAAATAAAGACATTTGTCACTGAGTCATTAGACTATTTTGATTTACCTCTTTTTAATATCACCATTGTTATTCTATTGCTAAATTGCTTTGAAATTTGGTTTCCTTCAAATTAATCATGTCCTTTGGCTTCAGGGCAAGTTTGGAATTCATGTCAGCCATAATCAGCATTTGCATTTAACCAGTATTAAACACTTTAATTAGGTAATTTCAGTATAATAAATTGATTAAATCCTAAACCTGAAAGGGTTGGATAGTCAACTAAATGGATAGAAAAAATGTTTATTCCTTTACAGAGTGCTGGTGATGATTACAGATAAGGAGTTTCAGTTATTGACATTCCATCATAAGATAAGAGACATAATTCTGTTATTAACCTTATCCATTCTTTTGCTATCTTATCTGAGTCAGATGTTATTCCTTTGTCAGAGACATTTTTCAATTCTATCTCCACAACCATTTTCTCCCTATCCATTTCAAACTCCTTATAAGGTGAAAAATGTTGATCTGTTGTGAATATCTATATAGTAGCAAGTAGGATTTTGTCTAATCTGAGGAAGTAAATGAGAATGTTGAGACAAGGCAACACTGATATTTCTGTAACAGCTCAGAAGCTTCATTATACAATTTTAGACTATTTGGCTCTCCTTCCTCAACTAACTAAGAGAAAATCAGGGAGCTCCCACCCTAAATATTACTAAAATGGACATTTGTTGGGCAGGAGGGAGAAGCTCAGCACTATAGAGAAACAGCAAAGACTAATGTGAGTAATAGATACATACAAGAATCTGGAAAATAATAGATTAGTTCTGACAGTCATTTATGAGCTGAACATGTCATTTAACTGTTATTGCCTCACTGTCCACATCTGTTAAATGGGAATAATATCATTTGTCCTGTATTTCTCTTGGGGATATTGTGAGACAAAGTATTCTCAGTTAATGCAAAACAAAGGGACAATGGTTAGGAATATATTGGAAAAGTTAAAGGGCCACCCAAAATTATAAACTGTCATTCACTTTTCCTTTGGGGTTAATAACTCCCACAGGAAAGGCAGAGATTAAAGGCAAGATATAAATCATAAAAAAGCTGCCCAAGGTCACATAGAAATCAAGTTAAGGAAAAGGAAAGAATGTCAAGAATAAAGAATGTGTTTTTAACTTTACATATTTAAATTTTATTTTAAATCAGTTTTTCTTCTCATCATTGACCTAGCCCAAGTAACAAAAAAGAAAAGAATAAGAAAAATAAAACCTGTATTAAAAATATGTGAAATCAATTAAAATAAAAGTATGCATAGACTATGATCAACAAATAAGAATCTCCTTCTTCACCCTGAATTAACCAGCTCTCTGTCAGTTGATGGGAAACATGTCTTGTTATTGGTCCTATGAAATCATGGTTGATCACTCCATTGATCAGTCATTGTTTTTCAAAGGCTTTGTCTTTACAATTCCTTCACGATATGTTTTTTTCTTATTTTTATTTTGCTCACTTCACTTGATATCAGTCCATACTTGTCTTCCCAAATTTCTCTGAATCTATCCTTTTCATAATTTCTTACAGTATAATCTTACATCATCACATTCACATAATTTGTTCAGACATTCCTAGTATATGGACTCCTTAGTTTCCAACTCTTTGCCACTGCAAAAATAGCTGGCATAAATATTTTTTTGTATATATTGGTCCTTTGATTGCCCTTTGATTGGAATTAAGATTCCAATTCTTAAGAGTTCCATTAGACAAACATCACATTTTAATTCAATCAAACACTATTTATTATATGCAAAATATTGTCCAAAGGGCTCTCCACAAACCTTGGTGACCTACTCAGAAGAACTTCTGAACACCTAAATCAAGGCTGTGGTTCCACTTATCAATAGGCCTTAAGCATGGCAACCTGCATTAGACCATCAGGAGTAATAATGAGTGCTATCATAATCTATGATAGCTGCAAATCTGAATTTCATCTCAAATGTCATAAACCAAGTTTTCTGCATGTTTCACAGATATGTAATTTTTAGGGATGCTTTCAGAGAAAACACAAAACATAAATTCCCTAAGGCAATGTTATTTTCTTCCACTCTTGACTAAGTCAGCTAACTTCTCTCAACCTTAAGTATTTCATCTCTAAAATTGGGCATGAGGATAGTCTTCAGGAGTCAATTATTCCTTCAAAAGTATTTAAGTAATGACTATGTATGTACAAGGAATCATGCTAGGCAATGAGGAAGATAATGATAACTAAAATATGCATTTTTCTACCACTCTATTCCAATCACTCAGTCTCAGGAGAAAACTTCTTTCTGTATCCACCTTAATTGCAACTACTAATCCTTCTCTTGCTTCCTCTAGAATTTTAGCTCTAGTTGTAGAAGTGGCCTCAGAGGCTCTCTAGTCCAGCTCCTTCATTTTAGAAGTGAGGAAGTGCAGGCTCATGTAGGTTAAATGAGCTGCCCAATGTCACAAGGCATGTTAGAGATAGAATTTTAACCAAGATCTCAGACTCCATAACTAGTCCTCTTTCTTCTTGACTACAGACTCCTTGAGCTGTTGTGCTCTTCATTCAGAAAACAGAAATTCCCTGACTAGTATTTCTTCCATTCTAAGAACTCAGTATTTTGCTTATGTTTCCATATTTTAGAACACTATCATTTCAAAATATATCCTTCCCTTTAATGCTTAGAAAACTATGTCTTATACCAGATGAGGGAGGGAGGGAAGGAGGAAAGGAGGGAGAAAGAGTGTGAGAGAGAGAGAGAGAGAGAGAGAGAAAGAGAGAGAGAGAGAGAGAGAGAGAGAGAGAGAGAGAGAGAGAGAGACAGAGAGACAGAGAGACAGAGAGAGACAGAGACAGAGACAGAGACAGAGACAGAGAGAGATTTCAGTAAATTTAACCAATATATAAACCAAGTCTGACACCGTATGGCTTTCATCTTTGACTCCATTGAATGTGTGTCCTTCAAGGAAGTTCTCCCTTCTTGGTCTTGAGTGAGACACTAGGATTCTTTTCCTTCTGCTTCCCTCAACCCCCATTAACTCAGACATTTTCATATGTTTCATAACTCTGCTTCTTGACATTAGCAATCTAGCCAGGTGGACAGGATCACTTACCTCTCATCAAGTATTTTCATAGATCTTTTTTTTTTCTTAGGAAATTGCTAAGCCTTCAATTCTACTACCAAATTTTGTACATTTCAACTTAATTTAATAAATATTCATTAAGTGCTTACTATGTTCCAGGCAACACACTAAGTGCTGGACATTAACATCAAGGAATAGAGGCATTTATAGCTCATTTGCATTTTAATTCCTTGTTATACTTTCAAAATGTACATATACTTAAAAGCAAGATAAATATTCATAACATCCCCTCCCCAACTGCTTAATAGACATTTTTTTCCTTTAAAGTTAAAGTCCACCTGGGGAAACTGAGGCTATTTATAAAAGCTATAGAATTTGGATGATTGGTACCCTATGGAAGATGTGATTCATTGATCCCTTTTTTGCTGTACCATTTTTTTCCTTATGAATTTAATGTACATTTATTATTTTCATCCTCCCGAGGTACCTCCACATTCGTTACCAATTTGGGTACTTTATTTCATGAATCGTTATCCATGCCATAGTATAGGAAAGAAGAAAGGAGTTGAGTTTCATGAGTAGGGACTGGAGGTCTCCCAGGGCAGGATACTTGGTTTAGCTCACTGGCCATACCAATCTTAGGCATCAGCCACCTCCTCTAAATTATGAGCTACTGATTTAATCATTTAAACTTTATTGGCTTATAATGAGTCCTCGAGCTGTGACTAAAGCTCAGGCTTATAAATTTAAGATTTAATTCCAGTAGCCATTTTAGGTGTCTGGTATTTTTATCATCCTAATTTTCTCAATATTTTTTAACACAGGCTGCATCATAAATATTAAAACTGTGCTTTATCCCCAAATGACTTCGAAGCCATTGAGAGGAAAAGGTTTACATCACAATTTTAGCTGCAACTCTTTATTTTTGATATGTTGGGTTTTTGGGGGGAGGGGTTACAAATCATGTATTCTGTTCACTAGATAACTATGATCCTGAAGGAAAACTTCTCTCATTCTTACCATTCAGGCTTTCCTAAAAATAAGGCCCTTCTTATCTCTACTACTAAAAGACATTCTAATCATTCATAAAAGTAAATTCAATTCCCACTCCTTCCATAAAATTTTTTACAGTGACTTCAGTTCATTGTAAAACTCTTTAATTCACAAAATGTATATGGTGGAAGGAATCTATAGACATTGCCTGGTATAGCAGAAAAATAAATGAAAAAATATTGGCTTGGAAGTCAGGATGCATGTATTCAAATCCTGAATCTTAAATTTAGTAGGTGTGAACTTGGGGAGATCATTTAATTTCCTTGGGCCTCAGTTTCTTCAAATGTAAAATGATGCTATTGAACTTGATGACCTCAGATGTCCTTTCTTACTCTAGATCTTTGATCCTATGACTCTATACTGATGCAGTCATTTTAAAAAAAAAAAAGGGAATTTCTGCTACAAAATCTCTGACAAGTGCTCTGGGACTTCCAATTGAAGACCTCCAATGAGGAGAAACCCTAGCTAATACTACATTTAGTAAGGCAGCCCATTCCAGTTTGGGAAAGCTCTATCCTGTGTTTTTTCCTTAAATCATCCCTCTATCTGTATTTCTGAAAAGTCCAACTTTGTTCCTCAAATATTTTCTGGACGTCTTTGAGCACTGCTTTTATTTTCTGACTCACACAAAGAAATCATCCTCATTATTTCAACTTACACTGTATTCATCATAATAATGCCTAGCATTCATATACTACCCTAAGGTTTATGAAGGATTTTACATGTGTTAACTTTTTTGATCTTTAGAAGAAGTTCATCCCATTCTACTGGTAGGGAAACTGAGCATGAGAGGTTAAGAATCTGATGCAGGGTTTGAACTTGGGCCTAACAGAACAGAGGTCTAGCCATTTTATCAACAAACTTCTTCCTTCCAGTATGTTCTCACTAGGATTGATTGCTCATCTAATCAGACTTGCTTCCCATTAAGTTTGTAGCCACTATCCCCAAATTATGAAAAAGAAAAGAAACCTCTCATTCACTTTTCTTATTATTTAACCATTTTCTCTATAGCCAATATAATTTTACTCTCAGACTTAGAAAAATTTCTTTTCTTTTCCTAAATAGTAAACCCTATTTAACTATCTACAAATAATTCTGGCAGGTAATCACTTAGCTCAAGTTCTTTGCTCACAGGATGATATATTCTAAAGACAGTAATTCACACCTGTTCAAATTATTTGATATTTATAATATGTGGCAATATACAAATGGCTTTGTTGTCTCACAAAGAATTTGTAAGCTCCTTAATAGAGCATATAGGTGGTGCAGTGGATAGAGTGATAGACCTAGAGTCAGGAAGTCTTGAAGTCAAATCTGACCTTATATACTTACAAACTCTGTAAGACCTTGGGTAAATCACTTACAATTTTTGCCTCAAGGGGGCAGCTAGGTGGTGCAGTGAATAGAGTACCAGTCCTGGAGTTAGGAGTACCTGAGTTCAAATCCAGCCTTAGACACTTAACACAAAAACTAGCCATGTGACCTTGGGCAAGTCACTTAACCCCAATTGCCCTTCAAAAAGAAAAAAAAAATTCTTGCCTCAGATTCTTCATCTATAAAATGGGGATAATATCTCCCAAGGTTATGGTGAGGATCAAATGAGATAAAAATAATAAAGCATTTATCATAGTGCCTGGAATATAGTAAGCATTATATTTAATATTGTTGTTATTCACATAAAATATTTACTATTCTGTTAAGATCAGTTCAGTGAGAATTCCTTCAAGGAACTATGCTAGGTGCAAAAGATGTAAATACAACATAACAGTCCTAATCAAAGTCCTTACATTCCTCCAAGGGGTACATAGTTTTACTCTCAAATACTCAAATGGATTTCTTTGTGCATCAGTATTGTCTGTCTCAGAAATACATGATATTGGACAAACTCTGTATGATGTTCAAAGGCACGTTGCAATATGGATAGTAGACATTCATCATCTTCTTGGTATTTCTTGTCATTTCAAGTGAATAGATATTTATTAAGGAACTACTGTATGCTAGGCACTGTGCTAAGCACTGGACATGCAAAAAAGATTAAACAAAAAAAGTCCCTATTCTTAAGGGGCTCACAGTCCAATGGGAAACACCATGTAAACAACTCTCTGAACAAGATAACTACAAGATAGTTTGGAGATGATTTCTAAGAAAAAGCAGTAATATTAAGAAGCGTTGGAAAAGACTTCTTGTAGAAGGTGGGGCTTTAGCTGAAACTTGATGTAAGCCAGGAGGTGGAGAGGAGGAGAGAGAGAGATCCAGGTAGGAGGAAATGCTAGTGCAAATGTCCAGATTTGGGAGATGGAGTGTCTTGTATGAAAAACAGCAAGGAAGTAAGTATCATGGATTGAAGAGTATGTGGAGTACAGTAAGGTGAAATAATTCAGGAAAGGCAAATAAGGTTCAGACTACAAAAGGTTTTAAAAGCCAAAGACTATCTTTATAATTACTCTGGATATAATAGGGAGTCAATTATATAGGGTTGTTGATGATATGATCAGACTTGAACTTTAGGAAGATGAATTTGACACATGAGTTGAAGATGGACCAGAATAGGAAAAGATCTGTGGATAGGAGACCACCTTTGTTCTTTTAAATTTACTTTGCCTCCTTTATAAGCACTCCATGTGTGCATCATATGCACAGATATAGTGATGAAAAGTCTATGGAAAGTAATACAAAGAGGATTAGAAAAAGCCTTGTGTAGGAGGTGATCCCAGTGCTTAATACATAGTGGTTATTTAAGAAATATTTAAAATGAAGAGGGGAGTGAGAAGAATATCAAGAGAATGTTATAGATTGTAACAGCAATATTGTTTTAAGAAAAACTTTGAGTGATTCATTTTGTCTGTTACAAATAAACCAAATTAACTACGAAGGGCATATCTGCAGCCAGAGAATGAACTGAAGAATAGAAGTATGTCTAGAATGATTTTACAAATATATGCATACACACACACACACATACACACACACATCTACATATTTGTGTTTAATGATAGCCATCTCTGGGACTGGGGTAAAGGAAGGGAAGAAAAAAAGGGGAAAAAAGAAATTTACATGATAACTTTATTATATATTTAAAAGGGATAGCAAGTTATATATCATAGACTTGCAGTTTCAGGAGAAATATCTTTTTATTTTACTGTGTTATGGAAATGCTTGTTTTTATTTCATAAATTAAAAATAAAATAAATCAAAAGGAAAAAAGAAATATTTAAGGCATGATTGACTGCATTCTTCTGAAGTTTGGACTGCATACAAATGGTTCTTTCACTAGTAAGCTATTATAATAATCCAGATGTGAGTTGATGAGGGCCTGCCCAAGAATGGTGACAGTGTCAGAAGAGTGAAGAGAACATATATAAGAGATGTTAAAAATATAGCAGCAAATTAGATATGAAGATGGATAGAGTGAGTATTTGAAGAAGACATCTAAGTTGTGAATATCAGTAAGGGGAGGATTTGGCACCTGAAATTAGGAAGAATGGATGATTGGGGATAGCAGTGAAAATGAGTTTAATTTTGGACATATTGAGTTTAAGATGTCTATTGGAGTTCCAGTATAAGATGTGCAATAGGCAGGTAGATATGTGAGACTGAATATCAAGATAGAGGCTAGGGCTATACAAATCATCTAAGAATCATTTATATTGTGACAAATGCTTGGATTTTGAAATTACATAGAGGGAGAATAGTAGAGGACCCAAGATTGAGCCTTAGGAAATAACCCTATTAGCTAGCATCTGTTTCTCTTCCCTTTCACGGAAACCCCCCTTGAGAAAGCCATCTCCAATCAGTGTCTCCATCTCCTTTCATCACACTCTGCAATCTACACTCTGAAAACTAATCTCACTATTAAACTCAAACTTCACTCTGCACATGACCTGTGAATGGCAAAATCTAATTACCCTTTTAAAAATCTTCCTACTTCTTCATTAACTCTTTCTTTGTTTGAATTCTTCAGGTGTTCAAAACAATGAATTCTCCTGGTTCTCCTTCCTATCTGATTGCTTGTTTTCCTTCTCCTTTGCTGGAGGGATGCTCATTTGAGTGAAAGAAGAGTTGGAATAGAGGAGAAAAGGGAGACCTCTGCAAATGACTTCAATTGTTTCAGTGAAATAGGATGGAAAGTTTCCATTTAAAAGGGTGTTGGGAGAGAAATTCAGGGAAAGTTTGAGCAGGAATGAGAGTTTCAAAAGTTTCCATTGTGAGTAAGATGTTGCATTAATTTGGGAATTACTAAACAATTTCCTTGGTATTATTTAATGTAAACAGAAGAATTCTGTATGTTTTTTTGCCATCCTCATCCAACAATATGTGAAAAGGAATGAAACTAATATTTGCCACATAGCTTTGCCTTGGGCTAGTCTCTAACAAATGCTGCTATCTTATCATTGGCATTCTTCACATGACTCAAAGTTTTGCAAAAGCAAAAACCAACATCATGTAAATAATACTGATCCCACATGTAACTTATCTTGTGTTTTAAATTATAACAATTCAAGATGGCAAGAACTAGAATTTTGTTCTTTTTAAACATCACCTAGAATATTATTAAAGTTAACTTCATGTTAAGATATTGATTAATTAAAATACATTATTAGCTATTTTTGAGGCAGCCAGGTATCATGCTATCATTTTAGTCAGGAATACACAAGTATAAATCTTTCCTCAGATACTTAACTTTCTGTGTTACCCTGGGCAAGTCACTTAACCTTTCTCAGCCTCAGTTTCTTCAGCTGAAAAACAGAGCTAATAATATTACTTACTTTCAGAATTGTTTTGAGGCTCGAAAGGGGAAACATGAAATGGCTTTTAAACTTGAAAAAAATTGTAAATACTATTTATTATTATCGTTTATTATTGTTGTGCTTGCTGTTATTACTACTGCTGCCACTATTGTTGTTATATGATTTATTCTGGGGCCCAGTATATCTACATACATCTAGTGTCTTGAGGAGTAAGGGCAGATTTTCACAGGAATGATTATGAATCAGGATTGTTAGTGTCAATTTCTTTCATGGAAAATCCACTTTCACCTCGGGGCATGTCCATGTACTAAAACATGGTAACACCCACTTCCTCTCTTAGGAAAATATGAAGGTGGACCCATTAGGTAATTCCCTTCATTTTATGATCAAGTGGTTATAAAGCATAATTATTTTGCCTCACTACCCATAACCACTTTGACAAGAATAGAGCTGGAGGATCATTTTTCCAATCACAAGAATAGTTCCAAATGTTCAAGTTCAAGATTTCTAAGAGCAATGGTGAAGCACAAATTAGAAGAAAAAAAAGAATAAAGAGATTTTTTGTAAAAATAGAAGAACAATTATCTGAAATAGTTGTGGAGCAGTCCTGATTCTAGGCTAGTTGACGGTCTACAAGTTGAGGGTGGGGGAAGTGGAAATGGAATAAAACATTTCTAAACTACTTACCAACTATGCACCAGGCACTGGGCTAAGTGCTTTACAAATATAACCTCTTTTGATCTTGATAACAACCTTGGGGGGGTACTATTAGGATGCCCATTTTAAGGCTAAGGAAACCATTACCCTTGAAGCTTCTGTGCTGTCAATTGCTCATTGTCATTCAGTGCCTGGCTGTCTTTTTTTTTCTAGTCATAGAACTCTTTTTTAATGGCATCTTTAGTGCTGCGGCTGGCCAAGTGGTCTTCAAAATATACTATGGCCTCTTTGCCTTTACCATGCTTTTATCTATTACACTTCATATTTTTCAAAGTACTTTCCATCTCCTTTCATTATATCTTGTCATATGCACTTTCAGAGTGCTTTCACCTTTCTCTCTCTCTCTCTCTCTCTCTCTCTCTCTCTCTCTCTCTCTCTCTCACTCTCATTTGCTGGCTCTTGCTCTCCTTCTCTCTCTGCAATCTTGTCTTAATTAATCTCTAATGACAGAATTTAAGGCACCATCCAGAGCCTAGTGGGAGAGATATTTTTGTTCTATGGGAGTTTTGAGAACCTTAGGGAGGTGAATAAGCTGCCTATATGTAAGATTGGCCTAGATTCACTGACAGAGTCTTTAATTCACTAATGATGAACTTTATTGGAGAAAGCTAAGATCAAATTAATCACTGAGATCAAAGCCTATTGACTTCTCAAATGAGATACATTTTTGAAATCCATATATATTATCCTATTAAAAAATTTCTATCCCTCCTACCTCCTCTTCCTCATTGAAAAGTAAAACAGTATTATTGCAAATATATATACATACATATATGTATGTATATATTTACAATAATATATAGACAAGCAAAGCAAAGTTTTCCCTAGTCATACCCAAAATCTTTATATCTCCATCTATGCTTTAAAGCCATCACTTTTTTTCTCAGGGCATGGTTAGTGTTCTTTAGCATCAGTGGAATCATGATTGATCAGTTTATTGGTCAGATTTCTTAACTCTATCAAAATTGCTTTTGTTTGTATTGTAGAAACTATTTTCTTGCTTCTCTCTTCACTATGAAGTATGTAGATACATTCTAGAACTGATAAGAAGCTTAGACTTTTTGACAATCTTTTCTCCAGAAGTACCTCTCAAATCAAGAAAGTGGGATCCATGTGGAAGTCACATTCAGTTAACTGTAACATCCTTGCAAAATGGACAGAATGATATAGCACAAAGACTCCTTGGTTTGCAGGGTAACAGTGTGGGTTCAATTCCCTGTGACCCTGGGCAATTAACCTCTCTAGGCTTCAGCATGCTCACTTGAAAAATGAGGTGGTTAGAAAAGAATATTTCTGAAATATCTTCCAACTCTATATGTAGAACCATATTGTATCCAAATGGGCAACTTCCATTAGGATCTACAGTATGTCAGACTGGGAAACTGGCATTCTCTCTGTGTTCATTTAGTGGAAAAGAGCAAGAGAGCTGGATTAAAAGGATCTAGCAGGCCAAGAAATGATTTGACTTCCAGAAATCTTTACTGACCTGGCTTTTGGTCCTATAAAAACAAGAAGCCTTAAATTAAAGAGGCCAAGGGAGATGACTAGTGAATGGCGGTTAGAGAGAGAGACAGAGACAGACAGACAGAGAAACAGAGAGAGAGAGAGAGAGGAGGAGGAGGAGGATGAGGAGGAGAAGGATGAGGAGGAGGAGGAGGAGGAAGAGGAGGAGAAGGAGGTGGAGAGGAGATGGAAAAGAGAGGGGAAGCTCGATGGGATTGCTATTTTGGGGTGGTGGGTAGGGGAAAGATGGGAAGAAA
>NW_027187330.1:11524314-11598848 GCF_028583685.1 Petaurus breviceps papuanus
AAAAGTAAGAATTTGGGGGATTTATTTTCAATTAGATATAGAAGGTTTTTGTGTGTTTGTTTTATGCAAATGAAATAGTTGAGAAAGGGCAGGAAGAATTAGGAAAAAAAAGTCAATGTGTTAAAGTTGAAACCAAATTCTAAAATCAAATGTTGCCACTGTCACAGCATTAAGGCAGGGACAAGAAAGCCCTTAAGAGACTCCAAAACAAATTAGCTCAGCTCAGATGGGCAAAGGCCTATCCTAGAAATCCATTCAGCACATCCCTAAGGCAGCTCAAAAGGAACAAAACACTAAAAAGAGCCCTTAGGAAATAAAAACACTAACACTCCATGGCAGTTCCCCAGGTAAACACAGATTACATGAGGTGGCCTTACCTGTCCCAATCCTTACCTAATAGCTTTTCATCACTAATGTTCAAAAGTCCTCTAGTGAGGCTGTCTCTGCTATGATACCAGGAAGAGAATCACAGAGTCACAAAATCTCAGACAAAAGAGACCTCTTCCAGGGGTGAGGACCCTACAGCCTTAAAGCCACATGTGGCCCTCTAGGTCCTCCATTTGGGTTCAGTCAAAGGGCCACTCTTTAGGACTTAGAGGGCCACGTGTGGCTCCGAGGTTTCAGGGTACCCACCCCTGGAAGACCCTCTCTTAACCTGAGCCCTGGTGAATAAGGATCTCTATACTCTACTGGCAGTGGTCATCTGACCTTTGCTGAAGATCTCTTGCGAGGAGGAACCCAATATAAGGCTGTGCGGCTGTATTTAGACAGCTTTGTTAGGGATTTTTTGTCTATCTATTTGTTTGTTTTTCCTTAAGGAAGATCTTGTCCTTTCATCTCTGACAGATGGACGACTACAACCTTGAGGATACCTGTAAATAATCCCCAAGCTCTGGATCTACAATTGATTTGACACATATCAAGCTCAACCCAGACTGTTCCACAGTTAACAAGTTCCCCAAAAACCCTTAAAACACAGAACAGATTTCTTATAAAACATGTAAAGAACAGAAAGGGGATTTGCTTCTGAGCCCTACTAACAAGGGAACAAAATCATTTCTCTCCTTTTTTTTTCCCAGAATATTGTTCCCCCTCCTGTCAAAATAAAACACAACAATAAGCAAACTATCAGGAATCTGAGTGTAATTGTGGGCTCAGAAATAGGTCAAGAGTCCCTTATTTCTCTGTCACTCTTTTGCCTTCTGGCATCGGAGTTCCTTTTTATCCCCTTCTAGAATTAGTGATCGTTGTCCTGAATCCCAGTCACAGTCACCTTTCCAGTGCTGCCATTTTTAGGGGATGGTCCTGAATCTCCTCACCCCTGTCCAGAAGCTGCTACTGGGTTGAATTCCTCATCCCTACCATCCTAGACTTCTCCTTCTGCTGTTCATGATCACTCTTCCAAGAACAACCTTCCCTCCTCTTTGCACAAGTAGACTGAGAAGGATTCCTTTCTTCCATAAACCCTTAAGGCATTTATACTAATAATAATAACAATAGTTAACATTTATATAGTGTCTACTATTTGCCTGTCATTGTGACACAGGCTTTACAATAGTATACTACTTGATCCTCATCACAACCATTGGTGGTAGGGATTATTATTATCCCCATTTTACAGATGAATAAACCAAGGCAGAGATTAAGTGATTTGACCAGAATCACACAGCTAATAAGAATCAAAGGCAGTATTTGAAGTCAGGTCCTCCTAACTCCAGACCCTATGCTCTATCCACTGCATCACCTAGCTGCCTTATAACATTATTCTAACATTAATGCTACATTTACATTAACCCCATATCTGTTTTTCTGCTACTCCCCTCCCTACTTACATCCCCATTCCTCCTAGTTTTGCCTTGTGTGATCAACCATTAAAAAATTTCTACTCCATCTTCCCCAATACTGCCTCTCAAATACTCAAAGACATGCCATGGGCTTCTCAACTTTCCCTTCAAATTAAACATTCCTGGTTCCTTACACTAACATTTATAGTGTATGATCATAAGATTCTTTACTCACTTAGCTGCCCCTCTCTCCCTCAGATATTCTTCAGTCCATATTAATGTATTTCCAAGTATCTGGTATGAAAAAAAGGACCATTTCAGTTGGACTTGGTTCTTCATGGCCCCATTTGGGGTTTTCTTGGCAAAGAACTGGACTGACTTGTTATTTCCTTCTCCAGTACATTTTACAGATGAGGAAACCAAGGGAAACAGGGTTAAGTAACATGTCCAGAGTCACACAGCTAGCAACTGTCTGAGGCAGCAAGATGAGTATTCCTGACTCCAGGCTTGACATTCTATTCACTGTGCCACCTAGCTGCCTATGATACTTTAGCTATGCTCTAATCATGACAATGTACATTTGGGGTGGGGCTGGGCAAGCATATATCTCATGTTCTGAATACTGTGTCTCTTCATGGTAACGTTTTATTAATGCCATTGCATTAAGGGTGCCAAGAACCTCCACTACAACAGCCATCAGCAGCTTTTTCCAGAGATAGTTTGATTTCTTTTCCTTTTTTTCTTGCTAAACACTCAGGATATAGAGCTTAAAAATCAATGCCAAGTAGCTGGAGAGTAGATGCATATAATGATTTTACTATTGCCAAATCACACTGGGAGGAATACTTTCCTCATTGAGCAACATAGTAATATGACACTGACCTGTCTGCTCTCTATATACTACAGGCCACATGATCACCAGTATAGAGGCAGAATCTATGCTCCAGATTCAGATTTCCTAGAAGAAACTAGAATAGCAAATATGAACACAATTAAGTGGAAAAAAAATGGATTGGAAGCTAAAATATTACTGTCTCTCTGGTATATTTTATCATTGATTATAATTGCAATTAACATTTATATGATGCTGTAAGGCTTGTAGATTGCTTTACAGTTATTATCTTGTTTTATTTTTACAATACCCCTGAGAGGTAGGTATTGTTGCTATTATTATTACCTTATTATAATGTAGGTATTGCTGTTGTTGTTGTTACTACCATTTTAAAGATGAGGAAAATAAGGCAAAGAAGTCAAATGACTTGCCCAGGGTCACATACCTCTAATTTTCAGAGGCTGACTCGACGTTGAAAGCTCTCTTCACTACAGTACCTCACTACCTCTATATTTTCATCCAAGTCTGAACACAGAAGATCAGAGCAAATTTCTGGATGTCAAGTATGCAACATAGGGAGCATTATTTTCAACCAACTATGGATTCCATTTATGAAATGTGACATGCTGATGAAAACTACTATTTTAGGTAAGCCATTTCCCCTTTTAGGTCTCAGTTGCCTCATCTGTAAAATTAATGGCTTGACAGAATAATTTCATTTGGTCATGGGCCCATTTGATATTCTGACAAAGTCTAAGAACCTGATCTCATAAGAAAGCATTTAAAAGTCTAAAAGAAAATGCACAGAATTACAAAGGAAAATAATTATATTGAAGTACAATTATCGGGGTGGCTAGGTGGTACAGTGAATAGAGCACTGGCCCTGGAGTCAGGAGGACCTGAGTTCAAATCCAGCCTCACACTTAACACTTACAAGCTATGTGACCTTGGGCAAGTCACTTAACCCCCATTGCCCTGCCCTCTCCCCTCCAAAAAGAAATACAGTTATCAAAATATTACTTTAAAATAAGTTTACATGCCCCAGGTTAACCTTTCTACTAGATCACACCTAAGGCATCTTTTAATAGATTCTTGAATTTATGAGCTTAGGCTTTGTTTTCAAAAGTAATCTAAATTCATCAAATTATTTAGTCTTAGGTAAAAATAGGACAACAGAAGAATAATTAGGACCATGCATCTATGTCAAAGAGATTGCTAGGGATACAGTGTGTTTCTATTCACTGCCATTTATTCAGTTGCTTCAAACTCAAAGGAAAATTCCTTCATGTGAGTATCCCTTGGTGACTGACATTGAATTTCTCAACATGACCCAAAGGCTTGACAGCTTTCAAGCTAGAGAGACTCCATTTTCTGGAGTTGTCTAGCATCATGACTATTCTTTTCTCAACATCTGAAAAGGTGTTTATCCAGTTAAAATAAGAGGTAAAGAGAAGTCAAGTATTCACATAATTGTACTTTTACTGCTATGAATCTTCTCTGGAAAAAATAAACCCCATCTGAGAAAGTACCGCACAGGAAAACTAGAGGGGTGCAAAATAATCAATCAATCAATATTTATGAAGAGCCTACTATGTGTCGAGCACTATAGGGAGTACAAAAGAGGCAAAAAACAGGCCTTGAACTCAGAAGGTTCACAATCTAATGGGGGAGAAGGCAAATACACACACACACACACAAACACACACAAGCTAAATTTATGATAAGTAGGAAATAATTAACAGAGGGAAGGTACCAGAATTAAGAGTGGTTGCGAATAGCTTCCTGTAGAAGATGGGATTTATTTGGGACTTCACCTTAGGAAGTCGTTGAAATGTATTGTCAGAGATAAGTAGGATAAACGTTTCTACACATGGGGGACAACCAGTGAAAATTCCTGGAGCTTAATGTGTGATATCTATGGAACAGCAAGGAGAGTGCTCACTGTATCAAAAACGGTTTCTTGGTGTTCTTATGACTTCCTCTCTCCAAGTAGATAGAGCAAATGCAAGACTATACCAATGTTGGCCAGTTAGCACAAGCAGCCATAAAGTCATAATGAAGAGGATTTCTCACTACTTAAAATTTAGGAAGGGGTGAGAGAGTACTAATACCTCTGAACTTTGCAGCAATAGGAATCTAGCTGGATGTGAAATACTATGAAGATCTATATTCCCTGACTATGAAGTCCTGACTATAAAGTTAGACACAAGCTACACCTGTCATTCTTTTTCCTTATTACTCCTATATGAGCCTATATGGGCTCCATAAAGGATTTAGATAATACCAAGTTTCTTCTGAATTAACCCTGATCTCAGAAAGCTATGAGAGAGGGAAGCTTGGGAATTTGAAAAGAGTAGCTTTTGCTGATTGACTTAGAGATCTATATAGATGCATTCCTAACATCAGCTTCTGTTCACATTCAATCTTCTGACCTGTCTACCAATCTCCTGGATTACATTTCTAAGTACTAGATCATTCTACCTGGCTGTCTGCCATCACCTCAAGCTTAATTTTTTTTTTAATATTTTATATTTCCTACAAAACAAGTCTCTTTTTTTCTGATTTCCTTATCTCTGGTAGTGGCATCACTACCTAGTAACCTTGGAGTTAACTTTGATCTCCCCCTCTCCTTTACCTTCAAATGATTGCTAAGTTATCTTAACTCTACCTCTCTACACAAAGCTCATATACACCTCCTCTTGACCATTTCCACTACCAGTGACCTAGTTCATGTTTTCATTAACTCTCTTAGGAGAGTTAATAGTCTCTTAAATGGTCTCCTTGACTCCCACCTCTTTCCCCTTCAATTCATACATGATGCAACTGTGAAAATAAATTTTGCTAATGCACAATTCTGCTCATGTCATTGTAATGACCAAAATCAGGTAGTGGTTCCTAAGTCTCTGCTGGAAAAAATATAGACTCCTTAGCCTAACATTTGATATTTTCCCCAGCAAGGCAGCATCAGCTTTACCAACCTTATCTTATTTTAATTCCTCCCCCATACTGACAATGCCCCAAATAGTGTGTACTACTCTCCGTGCTTGCTCCATGATTCCCCCTCTCTGTGTTTTGTTCATATTATTGCTCCCTCTGTCTAAAATTACCTGTCTCCCTCTCCTCTTCATTTCAGGCTCTTTGCATCCTACATATAAGGGTAACTTCTTTTGGTAAAAAGAAAGTTGACCTTACAATTAAGAAGACCTGGATTTGAACCCCACTTTCAACTATACCATGGGTTAGTTATTTGAACTTTTTGAGCCACAGTTTTCTCACCTGAAATCAGGTTAGGGATACTTGTATTACCTACTTCATAGGTGTTTTTTTGGTTGTTTTTTGTTTTAGTGGAGTGGGTAGGGAATGACAGGACAGCTAGTTGGCACAGTGGATAGGTCGAAAGCCGTGGAGTCAAGAGAATCTGACTTCAGACACTTACTAGTTGTGTGACCCTGAACAAGTCATTTGGCCCTGTTTGCCTCACTTTCCTCCTTTGTAAAATAAACTGGATAAGGAAATGGCAAATCACTCTAGTATCTTTGCCAAGAAAACTTTAAACTGGGTGACAAAGAGTTGGACACAACAAATGAAACAGATTAAACCTGTGATTTTATGGATTTAGAGAGACTCTAATAAGGAAATGTACCACCAAGCCTGATCAGATTTCCAGAGGACTGCTGCTGCAAACAACTTTCAAGATTCAGATTGCATAGTATAGTGAACTCTCTATTTATTCAACAACAAATCAGAGCAAAACATTCACAGAAAATCAAGGTACAACATTCACAATGTTACAACTTATCACAGAAAATAAAAATATAGTATTCACCATGTCACAACTCAACAACTTATCACTAAAATGGCCGCATAGCTTTCAGCAAAGTGATCACATAGCTTTAAAAAAAGTACATTCATTTAGTCAATCACAAAATCATTATTTTAATCACAAAATGTCAAAGTTCTCTACCCATGGGGTACAATTAAGTGACAACTTCAACAGTCACTACTCAGTACACTCATAAGGGGCAGTGGAAAATACAAAAGTCATCCACCCCTAGGTCACAAGTAAATTACAATTTCATCGGTCACTACTCAGTTTCCTATTTCATCAGTCACTACTAAGACAATTTCATCAGTTATTACTCAGTCAATTGCATCAGTCACTACTCATAACCCACATGGAGGTCTTTTTATCTTGACTCTGGGCAGGATTTCAGCTCCCATGGTTCTTCTTCCATTGTCCCAGCTCCCACCCGAATCTAACAAACTGCCACCCGAGTTCAAATGCAGACAGCTCCCAGTTCCTTGTCCAGCTCTCTGTGCAGTTCCTGCTTCCCATTGGGGATCACAGTGTGCAGTCCATCTCAAACCTTCACAGTCTCTGTTCTGGCACCACAGTCATGCTTTCTCAGTACTTGGCAGCTCTGGCTGGCCCTAGGAAATCCTCAGAACCATGAGCTCTGTTCTCAAAATAAAAATCACTTTATCTTGCTCCAAGAAATTCTGTCTCATTTCTCAATTCTCATCCCTCTTCTCAGTTCTTCTCAATTCTCAGTTCAGTCTGCAGTCCACCAGCAGCTGCCTCCATCATGTTTATTCCAAGAAGTTCTGACTATCCAGCTGGTGCTCTTCCTTAAATATGGTCTAGCTCCTCCCTGTTCAGCCCCTTCCTATTACATCAGCAACAGGGGTTCCCTGTCTAGCCACTTCCTGTTATGACAGCATACCTTCTATTTCTTTAACAGAGGCTTAATTTGAAACTAGATGCTAAGTACCTCTTAGCTTAGCAATTCAAAGGGATCTTCAAATTTTATTACTATTTTTTTAAGCAATCAGGGTTAAGTAACTTGCTCAAGGTTACACAGCCAGTTATTATTTCTGGGTGTGGTGCTGAGTATCTGAGCCTGGATTTGATCCAGGTCATCCTGACACTGGAGCCGGTGCTCTTACTTGCTGAGCCACCTGGCCGCCCCTAAGCAACTGGGGTTAAGTAACTTGCTCAAGGTTACATGGCCAGTTACTTCTGGTGTGGTGCTAAGTATCTGAGCCCGGATTTGATCCCCAGGTCATCCTGACACTGGAGCTGGTGCCCTTACTCGCTGTGCTACCTGGCTGCCAAAATTTTATTACTATTAAAGGAATTTTAATGCAAATCAGCACCTCCTCAGTAACTTATGGTCTAACAGGGTTATCTTGACTCCAGAGAGATCAAGTAACTTGCCCAAGTATATGTCAGATGAGCGACATGAACCCAGGTCCCCTGACTGTGAGACCATAGGGTTTAATAGAATCAAATAAGATAACGTCTGTGAAGTGCTTTGCAACGTTAAATTATTAACTATAAGTAGTTGAGTTATCATTTTCAAGACAAATTTTAAATGACAACTCTTCCCTGAAGCCAAAAATGCTATCTTATTTGTTTTCATCACTGTATCCTTACTGTCTCATCACTGCATACTTCTAATGCACTACTCATATTCTAATCCAGGGTTATGGAATCTGGGGCCTGGATTAGGTCACACGTGGCTTCCAGGCCATAGGTTCCCCACACTGCTGTTTAAATTCATGCTATATTTATTACTCTTCATTTCCCATCCCACTAAATAGATTGTAAACACCTTGAAAATAAGGATCAAGTCTTATATTTCCATCTTTTCATGTCCCAGTTCCCAGTACAGGTATGTAGGTATGTAATAAACCTATCTGACTGCTTTTGATTCCAGAAAAGGTGTCTGGTTTACCTAAAGATATTTTCTATAATAACCTTAGCCTATTATATGTTCTTTTGCTCTGCCTTTGCCTCTTTTTATGTTTGCTTTCATTTAAGCAGAACTAATCCATTTCTAAGCATCATAAGCCACACAGTTGGATACTATAGGAATATATTTTTTTCCATTTCTAGCCATGTTAATTGAAAAAAAATACTTTGAAATATAATTCTAAACCAAGGAACAGAAAAGTGAAATATATGCATGATAGGACAGTCTAAAGTTGTTAGAATAAGCCCTGATATGGTCATCTTAATTTTATAAATGCATAAACTAACCAGAAAGTCAAATTTCATGTTCACTGATTTCCACAGGGCCTACAAACAGAATTTTGTTTCTCTTCAAAGGAGTAAATTGCACTTACTTTTCTCCAAAAAAAAATGTCTTTCTGAACTCCCCCTAATACTTAAACATTCAGGATATAACAAACAGCTTCCTCAATTTCCTTATTTCCTAGAAAAAATAGATTGTGTTCTCCTTGGTGGGAGCCCCACCCATGGCACTCTATTTCATGCTGCTACATTAGGAAGGATAAGGAGTCATACATTTTTGCCAGGCTAGAAGTTACCAGAATAAAGTTGACTCAAAAAAATACATATAGTTAGTCTGAGTTTGATATATCAATTTCATTAAAGAACAAGAATTTATTAAACATCTACTATGCACAACTTCTATGTTAGGAACTCGTGAGTCAGAGAGAATTTGAAATAGTCCCTGCCCTCAGAGAGAGCTGACATTGTAAGGAGGGTATCAATCTGTATTTATTGAAGTAGAAGTATAAAATGACCCGACTCTTTGTTCCCCTCTGGTTAAACATGCCCAATTTCAACTAATCTCTCTCTGTCTCTCTTTCTGTCTCTCTCTTTTCCTCCACCTTTCCCTCTCTATCCCTCCTTCTTTCTCTTTCTCCCTCAATGTACACACATGCCCTTTGAGTCTTCTACACACATATACACATACACCTAAGCACATACTCATATGTATAAAGATGCATTGTGTCTTTATATGTATATGAATATATATGTGTATGTATGTGCATATGTGTGGTATCTTGTATGTGCCACCCCATTTGCCCCATATTTCTTTTCTTTGGCTAGACAACCTGGTATTGACAGAAAGTAATAATTTTCTTTCCCTCTTGGGTCCAGATCCTCACTGACTGACTTTACTACTGTCTACCTTACCTCACTGACTCACAACAGATCTTCTTAAGTTAAAATTCAACTACTATCTGCTACTTTGGTTAAATTTATATATAGGACTTTGGATCCTATAGATATACACAAATATGTTTGTGTATAATGTATGTATATGTACATATGTGTATATATTTGCATATGCATCTATAGGACTCAAAGTTCTTCATAATACTGGTTGCCCTCCCCTCCAGTTTCTCAATTTAGTTCCTAAGTCACAGCTCAAAACTGAACAAAGTATTCCACAGGAAGTCTGATAAGGACAGAGGACAAGGGACTGCCATGTATCTATTCCAACATACTATGCTCCCTAAGGAAGCCGAAGACTGGATTAGACAATTGGAACAAAGCTGTTTTTCAGGTCAATCTCCTGAGCTGGAGAGAAGAGATGCAAGGGACACTTTCTGTACCACTTATGTACTGTTTTCCTTGGTTATCTGTCTAAACTTCCCCTTCAGTGTGGTATTTTGCCTTTATGTGTCAATATCTTGGGCCTATGTAGACCAGAACCTCTCATGTTCTTGCAGTGGTTGTAAAAGAAAATCATTCTCAAAATTTCTAACTGGTCTTGCTATGATTTTGAACCTGATGACCATTGGCTCCTGGTCTTCCTTTTTGTCTGTCCTGTTCAGCTCAGAACCCTTATTTTTTCATCATTTAATAACAGCTAACATTTATATAGTGCTTTGCATTTTACAGACATGATCTGA
The DNA here is from genome assembly GCF_028583685.1 of Petaurus breviceps papuanus. Lineage (NCBI taxonomy): Eukaryota > Metazoa > Chordata > Mammalia > Diprotodontia > Petauridae > Petaurus > Petaurus breviceps. The sequence continues at coordinate 11,534,602 of NW_027187330.1, forward strand.
CTTAATAATTGACTCGGAATTTTGCCACACCCTTGTCCTGTGCTTAAACTTGGCTAGAAATTCTAGCATTGGTACAATCATCAATTTGGTTCATTTTCACATCCAGAACTATCCTACTTTTCAATATCTCTGTCTCGATTGCTTCGCTGACTCACATGAGATTTTATAAAGCCAAAATTTAACAGTCATTAACTTCTGTCTTATGCTGCAGGGCAGGTTAACCCCTTTACTCTTTAATGTTAGAATTTAAGCTTATTTGCTTTCTAGTTGAGAGGAATATAATGAGGGAGCAAAAGTCTATCAGAGACAGAAAAAAAGCATGTCCTAACAGTGAGACAAAGATTTGAAGACACAATTTCTGGGAATAGAAAGTAAACATTGAAAAGTGGTTTGAAATACATTTGGACAGTCTGGTGTAACATTATTAAATTTAGACCAAGATTTCTTAATGTTTTTTGGAGTAGGGGACCCATTTGGCAGTCAGCTGAAACCTGTTCTCAGAACAGTGTGTTTAAATGCTTCAAAAGTACAAGAAAACATATATTCATATACATATACACACATATAAATATATACCTGCATGCATATACATATATACAAGCATATATGTAAAGATATAAGGTAATACATAACACATTATATTATGCAACACATTGTATATATGTGTGATGTGTGTGAGTATGTATATATATGCATATACATGAAAGATGTCACCTGCATTCAGGTTAAGAAACTCGGATATAGAGCTAGCATTGTTCCTAATATTGTCTCTTGATAAAACAATCTAAATATATTATATTTTTTCTCAAAAAAGTCAGCACAAATCGAATGGAATGTAAATAAAACAAACAATTAAAATTAATGAAAGTGAGTTTAAATTCAAGGTACCTAAGGAGACGTCTTTTCTCAGTGAGTTTAAGTCCCCTAATCAGCATGGTAGATATAGACATAAATACACACACATATTTGAATATGAAATAACTATTAGAAGTCATTGCTTAACCTCAAACAATGACCTTTGAATGATCAAGGAGAATAGAAAACACTCTAAAGGATGAGTGAAAGAAAGACTAGTGTTGCCAAAACTTTGCTTCTGAAAAGAGAGCACGGTCTACAAATTGCAAGCCAATGAGCTTAGCTTGTCTGCAATTCTGGAATACATTATTTAAAAATGGAATACATTATTATTTGTAAGCAACTATAAAGAAAAACAGGCATCACTATTAACCAGTATAACTGCGTCAAGAACCAGTCAAGCTATATTGAAAGGCAGTCCTTTTTTGATGAAATTAGACTAGTAGGTAAGGGGAATGTTGTCAGCCCAGGTTCTTTAGATATGACGGAAGCTGTTTATTAAAGCTGAACATATTACCCATCTAGGAAGGATGAGTAATACATTGGCTAAACAGTCAGAAACCCAGTAGTTACTATAATGAGGCAAAGATAATAAGATATTTAAAAGACAAATGTAAAGATGTGTTTGTGGTTTCAAACAACCACTTTTCTAGTATAAATGGCGGTAATATAACTAAAAGTGCAATTATGACAGTCTAAATTATTAATGATATCTGAGGGAAAACTCCAGCATGAAACAAGTAATATAACTCTACTGTGTGTTGATTAGATCATATGTATTTGGTTGTTGGCATCAGATTTTATAATGGATATTTGTTAGCTAGGTACTATGCAGAGGAAGGTGACCTGGATTGGACAGTGAGGGAAATGAAGGTTGTGCCAGATATAGGGATCAGTTGAAAGAACTAGATTTGGCTCGTTTTGAGCACAAAGTGTTACCTGGGGCATGAAAACTGTCTTCTGGTACCTAAATGGCTTTCTTTGGAAGAGGGTTTATATTTGTTCTGTTGTTTTCTCCAGAGGGTAGAAATTGAATCAATGGGTAGAAATTGAAGAAAGATAGCCATAGTCTTGATGTGAAACCAAAACAAACATTCCTAACAATTAGAGCCTTCCAAAATTGAAGTGGATTGCTTTGAGTGGTGGTTTGCGTTCATTCCCTATCATTAGAAGTTCTCAGGTAAAGAACTGATGACTATGTATTGGTAATTAGTTAAAGTGGCTTCTTATTTGGATGTCTAGCTGTCTGACTAGTTTGTCTTCTAATGTCTATTTCATTTCTGAAATTCTGTGATTCTGTGATCATACAATCTTCTGAAACTTTAATACCTTTGTAAATGCTCTTTTATTTTGCATTATGCTCATCATGATCACTTTGTACCTGTAATTATCTTGTCTTAGTCAATAACTCTCTTCAGTTTCTCTGTTAAAAGTCAAAGAGAGAGTATATATTTTCAGTTTTACCTCTGACTCTGAGTCAAACCCCCAATAAAGGTTTATTTAACACTGTCCTTCCTTTAGTGGAATCTCAGAGTACATGTGCTATTATGGCAGAAGTGCCCACAATTCAGTTGATGTGTTTCCTTGATCCTTTCTATAGTTTTGAAAATGACACATTCTAAGGAAATACCAGTCCTACTCCTTATGAAATTTTCCTATGAGTCAGACAGATCCTCCTGGAACCTAGCAGAGTTTTTTTTTTTCAGTCTCTTCTGTTATTGTCATGTATATAGCTCTTGCAAAATCCCTACAGTCTCTGATTTATATCAACAACTTAAACTATTTGAGCTTTAGTTTAGCCATGAAAAAATGTAGCCCATGATACCTTACTTCTGTATTTGCATTGTGTTCCCATTGGCATGCATTTGGAGGCTTAGAAAGGATTTTGGATTTGTCTTATAAAGTGACCCTGGATTTTTAATGCTTTAGTACTTAGAGAAACACTCATATTATAAATCAAGCTGAAAAATAGTGGCTTACCCAGATGCTGAGTCCCCAGGTAGATAAAACACAAAGGTCAAAATCAAGATGACACCATATTGAAGGAAGAGATGACCTACCCATAAACATCAGAGCATGGCCGTCATTTTTGACATGCTGTCTTTGAATTTACAGGGAGAACTCTAGCAGGTTGACATCTCAATCAAACTTTATAGATGCTCCCAAGATCATTTGTCATTGAGAGGAACAATTATGTAGGAGACTGTTCCAAAAGTTTGGGTTTTGCTCTAGTAATTTCATAATTATAAAGTAGGTGCTGGAAAATTACTTATTGATAATATATCTATAGATGACTACTGTTTTTCATATCTCCTGAATATTATTTTACCTATTAATTCAAAACAACATTGGAAACTATGTCATAGAAAAGCAATAATCCTTCATTGTCCTCTTCTTGCTTGGGAAGAAGGTAATGGTAAGGTGATTGGTGTAGGTGTTAGGGGAGAGGGTTTGCCATGCTGAACTGGAAAGAGCTTGAAATTGGGGTAGAAATGGACATAGATTCTGACTGTACTATCGGCTACCTGTGCAACTTTATGCAAGTCATTTTCCCTTTCTTTGTCTCCATTTCTTCATCAGTAAAATGAGTAGGTTGGATTGCTAAATGATTCCTCATGTTTCCTGGGAAAATGGGTAGAATACAGGACCAGTATTCAGGAAGACTTGCGTTTTCAGACACTTATTGGCTCTGGAATGAATGACAAGTAATTTAGTTTCTCTTTGCCTTGATTTCCTTATCCATTCATTTGATCAGTCCTGTTATTTAATAAGCATTCATTAAACACCAACAATGTGTTAGGCACTATGCTAGGTACCAGCAGTTGTTATTAAATAGTACAACCCTGTCTTTCCTTCCTTTAATAGTTTTAGAGTTCTGCCTCCTTCATCCAATCTTCTCTGATTACATGAAAGTGAAAACTAATAAAAATAATCACAAGTACACAGTAAAAGAAAATCATCTAGTCAAACTTGAGCATCATTTCACTTTTCAACATTTCTTCCATTAATGGTTGCAATTTCTCAGCCAGTACAGTGTTTTCTAAGTCATTAATTTAGTCATTCAAAAGGGGTGATCGATTTTCTTTTAAATATCTTCTTGAAATCATCCTGCTCTAAATTATCTTTGCCAGGATTCTAAGGTGCTAGAGCTACTAATGGTTTAAATTAAAAAGATAAGATGCTAGTTAAAATACTCATAGAATCATCAAATTTAATCAATAATTTAATTTTGAAGTAATCACTTCCTACTATGTTCAAAGTCCCAAGTAAGGCAAAGTGGGGAACATACAAATTCCTCTTCCTGTTAATTGTAATGTAGTTTTACATAATTGCACACACACACACACACACACACACACTTGTGTGTGTAAATTCCAGTCTCCTTTATCATTTCCTTCTCTAGACCTGCATGCAGAAGCAGAATAGTAACTTAAAATATAAGAAGAAAAATTCATGAACTGACATTTGTGGATGAAAAATATCAATTATGAAGAATCTAAAAGTTTATGAAATTGTAAGCACCCAAAGAGGAGACATGTGGAAGCTCCTTTTATCCCTAAGCAAGGAAGAGAAGTGAATTTTTATTCTCTTCTTGCCTCTTCAAGTTCAGAACACTCAGGCAGGGGGTATACATCAATTGAAACCACATCAAAAACATTATGTTTCCTTATAGACAGCTAAGATTCACATCTGTTCAAACCAAACTCCTCACTGATAGCTATGACAGATAGAAAGCAAAAATCAACTGAGTGAGAGAAATAAGTTTGTAAGGAAGAACAATTCTTGGGAGGTTTAGAGTAAGTAACGCACAGCTGGAATAAAATTTATCCAGTAAACAAACCCATGGGCATTTATTTGTTCTTAGAGATAAAATTGTGGATAAGAAACAGAATACCTCAAGATGGTTTTAAAATTTGTTGTCTGAAAAGTAAAATGGCGGTAGAGTTCCCCTAGGACACTGATGCACCAGGCAAATTTTATAAACAGGAGTTCAGAAACAGCTTTCATTTTAGGAGAGAATATAACAGAGTTAAGACAGCTGACAAAAAAAGAATAATACTATATATATTCCTCCCATCATTTAAGCATCTTCTAGGATTGGCAGGAAAGAATATCATAGCTCTGATACTCAGTACAATCTCATATGTAAGTAGAAATGCCTGAAATTGGTGATCATACTGTCATTTCCTGACTTTGCATGAGGAATACATTCAGTTTAAATGAAAGACTTAAAGTAACAAAAAAGAAAAAAAAGAATGACAAGTGTATGTAGGGAATGACAAGTATATGTATGTATCACCTCTTTTCTAGGATTCATGTTTTATGTTCACTAAGATAGCCTTAGTAACTTATAATGCTTATTTCCTAATTTAGCCCCATGAAGTAAGATACTGTCAGGATTAAGTGTTCTCATGAAATATACTGGCAATCAGAAAACCAAACCGAAACAAAACACAACAAAAACCAAGAGAATAGACTTGGTGATGTGTTTATGAACTAGAATTTGTGTGAAATAGTTAAAGCAACTAGGTTTGCTTTGTTTAGAGAAGAGTCAGTTGTGATGGAATTTGAGAAGAGTTTTCCTGTTGTATGTCTAAAGGTTTAATGCAATGAAGATTACATCTAGATATTTTTCATCCTTCAAATGGATAACTAAGGACATCTCAGTATTTTATGCAATAACTGATGGGAACAACTTATTTATAATAAAGATTTCCTGATATCATAAGAAGTGGCCAAAGAAGATAATGTGATCTCTAACTCTGGAGGCTTCTAAGAGGAGCGAAGTGGACTTTTTGACAGCTAAAGGTCAGAAAAAAGAAGCTAACTATATACATAGATAGACACAAAAGATCAGATAGAATATTTATCAGGTACTTTCTTCATGTCAAGCATTGTGCTGATTTCTTACGATACAAATAAATATAAGCAAGCAAGACAGTCTCTGCTCTTACGTAGTTTATATTCTAATGGAGATGATGACATATAAAGGTGTGCTGGAATGGCAAGCATTTTTAAAGCAAATAACACACACAATAACATTCTTAATATGCATTTTTGAAATTTTAATAATAGATCATAATATACGTGGAAAGTATTATAACAAATTATGGAAAAGCAATGAAACAGAGGGCTAACCATTCTGTCACATTTATAGAAAGATTAAAACTTCATGTCCTAAAAGGAGGATGATGTCTAATAGGCATTCTTAGCACACAACGAAAACAGGTCAATAGCTATAAAAGCAGATTCATTCTTGGAACATACAGACATAACTTCATCAAGCAACAGTAAATGATGAGTGTGATTATATACCATCATATTTGCTGAATACAACTGAAAGAGTTTTTACCTTTGGATGGTGCCTGTTAGGTGGCTGTGATCCAAGAATGGAAAATAAAGATCCTCCATGGATGGAATCCACACAAATTCAGCATTACATCAACAAAGAAATGCAGAGCATATGATTGAATCATAAAAGATTTGCTTGTGTAAATGGACATAGAAATGATGACCATTCAGGACCAGGTCCTTGCAACCAGAAATCACAAAAGGGTCTAGATGTTATGATCAGTATATTAGGAAATGGCAAACTCCTCCAGTATCTTTGACAATAAAACTTCAAATGGGATCATGGAGTGTCAGTACCAACGAGAATGACTCAACAATAAATAATATGCTACAAAATCATAGAATCTCCTCAATATATGTATGCTATAAAAATTGGGCACCTACCACATCACCTACCTACAGTGTAAATTCATGACCACTCATGTAGTAGCATATGGTTATATAAGTACAAATACATATACATAAATTCCCTTATAACAAATACAAACCTCAAAAGGTCCTGGAGGCCTCAAACAAACTATCCTAGAAACAGACTATTATCATAGACTTTATGGTTACTCATGAGCTCAAAAATTTAAAATTGATCCATTAAAAAATTACTAACAAATTTAAAATAGCTATTGCCATACCAAATATCCATAATCTGTAAGCTATGTGAACTAAAATTAAATAAATTTTTAAAAATAGAGGCCTAATAGGGAGCAAAATCATGGTGGAATAATATGACATATTGTCTGCTGTTGTAATTGTACTGGAGATACTTTCAATAAGCCTACAAATAATGCACTTGAATTCTATTACTTTTATAGAACTAAGAAAAAAAGAGTTATTTTATGAACTTATGCAAGAGTCTGTAGAATATTAAATATAAGAAAATAGTGACAGGATAGTGTAGTAAGCCAAAATATTTGATTCTTGGGGGTCAGTTCCTATGCAGATGTTCTTGATGATGGAGACTTTGGTTTCCAAACTGGAAGCCTGCTCTCCAGAGCATCCATTGTTATGTGAATGCATATGATAGGAGTTAACTGACCTTTCCTAGGACTTTTTGGCATATAGATAACAAGGCCTTAACCAATTCTGAGCTACTTCCAGGATATGACAGATTAAGATAATGATAAGAATACTCCAGGATATGGCAGACTATGCTGTTGATAAGAGCACTTGAATCTTTGTCTGCTTGATCTTTAAAAACCTTGTTCAAAGAATCATTAAATGGAGTTCATTGTTTGTTTGTTTTTTGATCTACCCACATGGTCTGGTCATTTCTTATTCATGTCTGTAATGATGGTTATTGCTGGACACTGAGCAGCCCATGGCAGGATTGTAACTTGTCCCAGGACCATTTCCATCTGAATACTATTAAAAAAAGAATTTAATGATAATGATAATAACAATAATTATAACATATCACATTTAGGTAATGATTCTGTGAAGCAGATTTTTGATTTCCATTTTAAAAATGAAGAAACAGAGTCACAGAGAGGTTGCATTACTTGACCATGATTACATAATTATAAAGTGATCAAGCTGGGCTTTGAACATAGTTCTTCTAGTCTTCCTTCCACTATGTCATACTGTCTATACCAAGAATAACATTAACAATCACAAATAGACATACACGCTGACTTTTAAATTTACAGAAACTAGAATGAAAAGAGAAAAGTTTGGGATGGTGCTGTTTGTTTCCTTAATGCAAGCTCTTCTCTGTCAGTAAGGCCTAGATGTATAGAAACATTTGTTTTTGATTCAAATGCTCACAAGAGAGCATTTGAAGAAGTCTGTGTTCCCTCTTTTAAGTCCTGAAATTTGCATTCTGTCAACTGTAAAATTTTCTCAAAAGGTCAAGTTCATTTCTAGCTGAGCAAACTTCAAGAGATTCTAAACTAATCAAACTGTAGTCTCCTATCCCCAGGGATGGGCATTAATACTGATTTTGGTGTTCAGCACTTTTGTTTCAAAATTACAGATATTTCAGCATAAAGTGTTATAGTTCTGGGCCCATTGGTATATCTGCTATGAAATGCACAGATGGGGCCTTTACCTGAATGCTACATTTGTGTTGAAGTGAGGATTTTGAATGGCCGATGCTTTCAACAATTCCCTTCTAAAGATCTGCAGAAAAGACATTTGAAGTTGGGGAGAAGAAGTAGGGGGAGGGAACAAAAGTATTGAGTCATGCTTGCTGGCAGGAAAATGGGGGATCTAAATCATTGCAAACAAATTTCCAAAGTATTTACTCCCTCCTTACATATTAAATCACCTGGTCATTTCAGTGTGAATCTATTCAATCAGGACACTCTAAAGGTTATTCAAAGTAACTTTATTTTAGAGCCATTAAATTAACATCTATTAGCCAGAGCAGCACCTGACTCAATGTGACAGAATGGAGACCAGATTTTTTCAATGGCTAGTCTCAGGTGTGCAACTCTATCTACCACAAAAAAAGTACATTTAATGAAAGTATATATCTCCCTGATGATCTTAAATAGATTATCATATCAGGAGATAGTTTTCATTCTAAGTATTTATAGGGTCTATAGTATTGTGATGCAAATATTGCATCTAATGCTGTTCAAAAAATGACAGCTGTCATCTAGGCCCCTAAAGGTAATGCAACAGGCATGGAGGGCTGACTTTTTGATAAATTGCTGCATGACTAGAAGTAGCATCTTTTCCCCACAACTTGGACAATCCAAGGAGAGAATGAATATTCTTATATCTATAAGCTATGTGAACTGAAACAATTTTAAAAATAGAGACCTTATAGAGAGCAAAATCATGTTGGAATACAACAATAAAGCTCTCCAGACAGAGTTTTATTCTGATTGTGTCACACTAGTGAGGAAGTATGCCCTAGGACACTGGCCTGTAAGGATGCTGACAGGTGAACCATTTCCTGGTGTTGAGCACTATGTGTGCATAGTTTAGAAAACTGAGATCTTTGGAGTTTAGGTGTTCTGTCCAAGATTACTCAAGCAGTATGTGACATAGGCAGGAATTGAATCCAGGTCTTCTGACTTTGAATCCAACATTCTTTCGCCATGGGCCAATGGCTCCATCGGAAGTATGCCCCTTTATGACTGTCTAAATTACTAGTGGGATTACAGATATTCAGGTAGAGACTTCTAACTTTCCCCACACCCAACACACCACAATACCTCTGGCTTTGGGTTACTTATTTTTGAAATTCCTCAGGCAAGAAACCAAGACTTTCATTTGATGGTGATGAATAAGGTTTAAAGTACAGATATCCCTGAAAGGAAACTCAGTGATTTGATTTCCCACTAAATTATACATGACTGATGTCAGAGACTTCTGTGAGAACAAGTGTTGATAGAATAGGGTGCTAGGTGCTTGAAGGGAGTATGAGAAGAGGATGAGACTATCAGATTTTATAGAGATCTATGAGATGGCAATGAAGATAACATGTCACCAACTTCACAATTTTTCCTGAAGGGAAATGCTGATATGTGCCTCACATTAAAGGTTGTCTTGACTACAATGGGCAGTGTGAGCCAATATTTTCCATTCCTATCTCAGGAAAGGTCTTTAATCAGAGATGTGGACACATACAAGTATTCATAGGAGAGCATCCCATATCATGGGGAGAATATTAGAACTGTTGTCAGAAATCCCAGGTTTGAGTCCCAACTCTGTCTGGCTATGATTAAAGTATTTAGCTTCTGTAGGTCTAAATTTCTTCATCTTTACAATTTAGACAACAATGATTCCTATCGAACTCTTAGGGTTATTATGCAGGAAACACAAACATTAAATCTATAGGTGGAATGGAAAAAGACTAGTTACATATACTGATCCTACCCCCATATCACCTAATTTGCATAATTGGCATTCTTTCCTTTTCCCTTTTCCATATAAGCATTAGCATCCTATTAGGTTACAGGTTCCCCAAGAACCCTTACCCATTTTGTTAAGTGTTACAATAAACTTTGCCCCTTGGCTAAGAGATGGCTTGACTGTGTGAATTTATTCCAGACAATTTTACCTCATACCCTGATATTTTGGGATTCCAGCACCCCTAAACCATGGCAGGAGTTGCTTCACATAATTGTTGTAAGTAAAATGCTTTGCAAACTTTAAAGCCATTATAACTGTGAGGTAGTAATTATAAGTGGTAGAATCAGGACACTTGGGTTCTCGTCCTGGCTCTGTCATTTACTGGGATGATTGACCTACTGCTATATCCTAACTGAAAAAAGTGACTCCATGTCAGAGCACCGATTGACTTTCCTATGGACTGGGATGTTTCTATGTACCCAATACTGCTAGAGTCAGCTACATTTAGGTAATAAACGATAATAATGTTTATCTAACTTCATCTACTCTAGGCATGCAAATTTAGCAAAATTTTCTAATCACAATGTCCTTATGATTCATAAGGTGTGGGTTGAGGGAGGGGGTAATGGTCCTTAGACTAATGGCTGATTGACTTCCCCTAAAATCTCTCTCCCAGCTCAGTCTCTATGGATCTGCCCAGTAACAACAATAAGATATAAGGGCAAAGACCCGGTGATGTGGGCTCCAAAGTGGGGTACACATCCCACCATTTATATGCCTTTGAGATTGGAGGGCTGGGGAATCACATGCTTGCATACCTGTGAGTAATAAATTGCATGAATCAGGTACTTATGAATCTTCTTAGTATCTCACCCATGATTTTCTCACAGTCACTACTTGTGTGACTTCGGATAAGTTACTTCATCATTTGGACCCTCCATTTCCTCATCTAGAAATAGAGACAATACTTGCAGTATGTATCTTATAGGGCTATTGTGAGGATCAAAAGCGATGATGTATTTCAAGTGTTTTATACCCTTCATGAACTATATAAAATTGAGCTGTTTTTATAATTTTTGCTATATGCATTGGTCATGAGTTATTCATTGACCCTGTAAATGTAAAACTTAGATTTGGAATGAATAATCTTAGACATTGCATACTAGGTGGATGATGAACTCTTCATTCATGGCCAATCCTTTCCTAATTTGGAAAGCCTTCCTAGAGTAGTAACTAGGAACCTTTATGCTCAGAGAAAGGACCTTAAATCACACCAGGGGCCTGACCTGGAACACAGGGTTTTAGGCAATGTGTGGCAGACATTAATATAAGGAGAGACTAAGACCCTGATAGATGGTACAAGGCAGGGGTAAGGTGAGAAGAGCTCAGTCCCATTGTGCCGTCTGTTCAGACTTGAATAATTTATTCTTGCTATCTTCCTACTAAGCTTGCTATTTTTTGTTTTTTGCTTGTTGGGGGGGGCAGGGCAATTGGGGTTAAGTGACTTGCCCAAGGTCATACAGCTAGTCAGGTCCTCCTGACTCCAGGGCCAGTGCTCTATTCACTGCGTCACCTAGCTGCCCCAGTAGTTTCTATACTATTGAAAGAAGTTTTGCCAGGGTACTCTAAATTTTTCAGGTTGGGGCAAAACCCCAGTTGATTGACCCTGGTTTTGATTTTTACTATACTTTCCAAGAAGGATATTCTACAAATCTAGTATTTATAATCATTTTGCCATGACATTTTATACTACATCATTATAATCTTACTTTTCTTGCCCTCCATCCTCAATAAAAGAAGCAAATTAATTTCATTTTATTTTAAAAATTGTATTCATTTGTATTATTGCAAAGCTCTCTGTTAATAACCCACAGCTTACTGCAATCCGATACGCAAGGACATCAGAGCTGTTGGAAGTGAGACAAACCACAGGTTGAGGGAGGGGGTGTGAGGAGTCAGGCGTGAAGGTTCAGGCCCTCTTGGGCCAGCTGCCCTCTTTGGGAGCAGAAAAGACATGCCTCAGTGGCCTGACATCTAATCAGCAAATACCACAGCAGCTGTGACTTCAGGAACAGTGAACATGAAAAACAGCCTCATATTTATAGCCGGCATATTCATATAGTGTATGAATGTTTGCCATGTTTAAAATATGGAAATGAAGAGTTAAAATATTTATGAAAGTGGATTCTGAGCATGCAATCTTGCCAAGCTAAATAGCTCAGTCATTTATTTTTGAATCTGCCTCTGATGATTAGACTGTATTTCAGGAAAAAATGCCAAACTCCAGATCTTTCCTTTGCTATATGCTAAAAAACCCTCTAAAATAATTTTACTTTCTTCTTCAATTCAGCACAATGTAAAGCTGCTGAGCTGATTTTTTTTGGCAGGGCTGATGCCTCATTCTCAAGAAAACATGGCATATCAAGGTGGGGGGAGGGGGTTCTCTCCCACTATCTGAGAACCTGAGATCTTGGTAGCATGTGAGGCCTTTCGTATACACCTCAAAAAGCAGCTGAGTTTTCTCTCTATAATTGTATAAACTACATCTAATTGACAAACACAAATCATTTGTAGAATATTTGGTTACCTTGAGAACAATTACATGTAATCCAGAACAACTGAATTGTAGTATTGGCTCCACCATTAAATAGCTGTGTGATTTTGGTAAAGGCATTTCTCATCTCTGTGCCTCAGTCTCTTCATCTGACAATTTAGGAGTTTGGACTATATCATCACCTCTAAGGGTTCTTCCATCATTAAATACATAGTTTTTCTTTGGACATATCTGACTTATTGTGACCCCATTTCGGGTTTTCTAGGCAAAGATATTGGAGTGGTTTATCATTTCCTTCTCCAGGTCATTTTACAGATGAAGAAACCAAGACAGACAGTGTTAAGTGACTTGCCCAGGGTCACACAGCTCATAAGTGCCTGAGTCAAAATTTGAGATCAAGAAGATGTCTTCCTGACTCCAGCTCCCCCATGCTATTCACTGCACCACCCAGCTACCCTCTTTAAATACTAAGCTCATATTATCCTGATGATATTAACCTTAAAATTCCTCCTACTTCTAACGATCTGCAATTTGAAGCCACTCTATTCTCGGTACATAATAAGCAATGATCTGAGTGCGGCTAGCCCTTGTAGGTGACTGACTATATAGGATGATTTGAATAGCCAACTATTCTTTGGTATGTGTTCTTTAAAGGATCTTCTGGAAATAGGCATTTTAGCTTAAATAATACTTGTTACCTGAAACATGTAATACGCTAGCTATCAAATATTTGAATACATTTCATTCATCGTCATACACTTTCACTTTTCAGAGAGCAGGGAGCTTCAAGAATAAAATGCAGGACTAATAAATTTTGATAAGGGTGTGGGGCAAGTGGTAGAGACATTGACTGAGGTTCTGCCTTGGTTTGATGGGGCATCTCAGTGGAGGGAATCTGCTTATCCCAAAGGCACTAGTCAGTATTTTTTAGGGATTAAAAAGGAGTACCAAAGATCAACTTTGTCTAAGGATGGTTGAAAAAGGAAAGAAGACTAGGAAAAAAAAGTAACCAAGAAAGAAAGTGAAGATATTCATAGGCTTAGAGATTTAATGTGTGAAGTGTCCTTGGAAGTCGACTAGCCTCTCTATTCCACTATAAAGATTAAGCATAATTAACAGAAATAAGGAAACATATTTGATCTACTTGGCCTAGGGAGGCCAAGATGGGGCAAATGAGTAGAAACAATGAAGGGGCACATTTCATGTCAATACAAGAAAATCCTTTCAATCACTTATCCAAATAAATTTGTCTCCTTTTATTATTTTTAATACCTGGTAGGGGACAGTAAGAGAAAAATGAATAGGAGTGCTACATTCATCAGGAGCCAGAGTAAATATATAATATTCCTTAAGATTTAGTCAGCCAAATGTATTTGGTACATAATATGTACAAGGCACTATGTTAGGCCCTAGGAATAGAAATTTAACAACTATAATAACTGATATTTTATAGTGCTTTAAGTTTCATGATATGTTTAGGGATATTTAAGGGCATTGAGGTGCCATAGTGGATAGAGTATTAGGCCCAGAGTCAGGAACACACACCTTCCTGAGTTCAAATCTGGTCTGAGACACATATTAGCTATGTGACCCTGGGTTAGTATAGCGCAAGTACACCAGTGACCCCAGGGTGTCTGCCAACACAGGTTCTTAGATCTGCTTTGCTAAAGGTAAGCAACTCAAAATGGGTCAACAAGCTTACTTTAATCAGTCAAACACATATCCTTGAGGAAAAGGTCAGCACCCCGAACTTCAGAGTATACAGAGTTTACAAGCATAAAGCTACAAGAATATTTCAGCAGAGAGGCCTCCAAACTGTCCAACCATTACATCCATAGCAAATCACAGTTTCCAGAGAGGGAAGCATCAACATCTGGGTTTTTCAAAGCCGGGGAGCTCTCAACAACAGCTGCACAGAGTCTCATCTGGTTAAATCACATAACACTTCTCAAAGTGAGCCCCAAAGCAAAGCCTCACATCAGGGCTTATAATAGCCTTCTCCTGGTTCAGGGAATGTAACAACCTTCTTGACCCACTGCCCAAACACAAATTATCTCTTAAGAAATAAGGCTCCCACCACAGGCTCCAGGGGCACTTAAGCCTAGGGGCAGAGAAGATCTTAAAAATTTACATTCCTGTAATATTTAGTCACAACTCTTTTTGTATCAGTTTTCTCATCTGTAAAAGGAGCTGGAAAAGGAAATGTCAAAGCACTGCATGCAGTACCTTTGCCAAGAAAATCCTAAATGGGTTCAAGAAGAATGAACAACATTAAATATGAATACTATCTCCTGTAATTTACAGCAATCCTATGAGACAGGCACAATTGTCTTTATATTCCAAATGAGGAAATTGAGGATGGAAAACTCAAATGTCTTCCCTGTCATCACAAACCTAGTATGACAAGTGAGTTTCAAATTTAGGTCTTTCTAATCCAAATTCAATTTTTGTTGTTGTGGTTTTCCCCTATTATACCATGATACCAAACAACATATTCCCTGCTTTCAAAAAACTTACAGTCTAAAATATGGGAGCCAAAATACACTTACATGCAAGGACCTCCATAATCTGATATATTAAAAAGATCAGGGTCAGCTAGGTGGTGCCATGAATAGAGCACTGGCCCTGGAGTCAGGAGGACCTGAGTTCAAAGGTGGCCTCAGACACTTGAAACTCTTGCTAGCCTTGTGACAATGGGCAAGTCACTTAACCCCAATCGCCTTGCCTTGTCCCCTCCAAAAAAAAAAGAAAAAAGATCAGAGACACAGCCTGCCACAGGAAGTGGATATACGCATGAAATGGAAGGGATTTTTAATAGATGCTAGGAAAGTAGAGCTAAGAGAAGCAGAGGACACTAGAACAAAAGGAAAACTGGCTGCAGGCAGGAACTTGCATGAGCCACATGTAACTTATCTGGGATAGTTTGGCATCCATCTTTTCTATTTCCACAATGCGCTTAAGCATCTTAGTAAGCTCCAGGTCTTGATAAATTTGAGGATGTTGGCTGCAACCATGCAATGCCTGAAACCTTTCTGTAATGACTATGGCATCTATGAGTACATCCGCGACTCCAGTTGATAAGTAATATTGTTCTTTTCAGGATGGCAGCCCTCCCTCACAATATCAGCAAAGTCCTTCTTTCTAATAAAAGTCCTGTAGTTTTTGTTTCTATTGGATTTACCCCCCACCAAATCTCTAGCTTCCCTAGTTTGACTTTAGAACCAGAACTAGATGGACTCATACAACTTTCTATCCTTGGAGAATTGGGAGCAGATTAAGTGGCTTGCTGAAGGCCCATATTCTTAGGAGAACTAATTCATGAATGATTTACTAGATATCACTGTGCTTTTATTTTTGAGAAAGTTATACTTGATCTATATTATATTAAATCTAAGCAATTTATTAACTGATAGGATCGAAAGAAAGGTTAAGAAGTAATCAGTGGATTGGGGAAAATAAAAATACATAAGACTATCATTCAGAAAGTAATGTGGAAATCAGATCTCAAGGGATATTAAACACAGCCAGGCCTTACACACACACACACACACACACACACACACACACACAATATGAGAGTTTTTTAATAAATACATAAAAGATGGTACCTTAATTCCACCCTCTGTATCCACCTCTTGGAATGCATAGTTTTCAGCAGGTAGTGCCTGTGATGATTTCCATGCAATAAACGCCAAAGCGATGCTAAGAAAAGCTGATGATCCCTGACTTAGAAAAATATCTGACTCTGAGAAACTGGCCTGGGAGCTGAGCTGCCACATCAGAGTAGCACAGACTGCACTGTCATTATTTCCGTTCTCCTCGAGTAAGCTAATAGAAGACCCACATTTAATTTGCTTCCACCTTATCAAATTCCTTACTGACAAAGTCCTTTAAAGCTCAATTAATTCAGCAATATGGATTACTTACCCTAGGGAAAACATGAGCATTGCCTCTGTGTGGAAATGGAGAGTTCCCCAATGCATTCTGTTCTGAATAAACCCTTGTATTCAAGGGGAAACTTTTCTTAAAAATTAAATATTTACTTATCAAAGTTCATCAAAATTCACAAAATGACACTGGTAACTTTCATCTGTCATTCTTTCCCTGATTCGAATGTATCATTATTTATGCAGCCAAATCTACTGCACTGGATAGCGTCAATGATCATATTTGAGCAAATCTAATAGGCACAATTCTATATCCAATCTAATTTTGCCCTCTTACTATATTTCATCTTCCACCTCTATGCTTTTGTTTGGGCAATTCCCTATGCCTGAAATACACTCCCTTCTTACTTCACCTTTTAGGAATCCTTAGCTCCCTTTAAGGCTCAGGTCATTTTCGATCTCCTCCACGTCTTCTATTGATCCATCATACTCCTAGTGGTTAATGTTATCCACAACCCTAAAATGACTTTATGTTTATTTTGTCTATATTATATATTTGTTTATTTGTTGTTGTTCATTTGTTTCTATTGTGTCCAACTCTTAGTGACCCCATTTGAGGTTTTCTTAGCAAGCATTCTGGAATGGTTTGTCATTTTCATCCCCAGCTCATTTTTACAGAACTGAGGCAAACAGCATTAAGTTTCTTACCCAGGGTTCCCCAACTAGTAAGTGTCTGAGGCTAGATTTAAACTCATGAAAGATGAGTCTTCCTTACTCCAAACCTAACACTCTATCCACCAAGGTGCCCTTTACTCATCTGTACACTTGTTAGAGTTTTCTTTTATCCAAATAGAATATAAGCTTCCTGAGAATTGGGATTGTTCTATTTCCATCTTTACTTTTCGTCTTTACTAAATGTCTTGCACTTAGTAGGTGTTTAATTAATAGTGAGTTGACTTGAATTTGTAAGGTCCCTTTGCGCACTGAGTCTAATCTAAATCTATTAAAAATGTTAAATTTCCTTTAAATTACCTCATAGTTATCACCCGCATCTTAGCATTGGGCATAGGTTTCTTTTTTTTCTTTTATTTATTTGCCTTTTTTTTTGGAGGGCAATTGGGGTTAAGTGACTTGCCCAAGGCCACATGGCTACTTTTTGTGTTAAGTGTCTGAGGCTGGATTTGAACTCAGGTCCTCCTGACTCCAGGGCTGGTGCTGTATTCACTGCACCACCTAGCTGCCCCTGGGTACACATTTCTTAAATATCTACCATTTCTTACAACACCATCATATACAGAGAATTGTGATAAAACAAAACAAAACCCAAAAAACTATTCAAATGAAAATAGGGCAAACAACATTTCTGAATTTGTGAGAGCATTATATTAAGGAAGAAAATCAGACCATCATCTTAGCAAAACATTTGTCCTCTCTGGGCAAGTTTTGACAATCATATCTTCTGTGTTGCAGTAAACTGCAAGCTATTAACTTTCACCATAACCAACAAGACTGAAGAAGAAACAGAAAATAAACAACTGTGAGCCAAGTACAGTAGAATTTTATGATACTAAAGCATATGTATTCATATAAAATAGTAACAGAATGAATATCTTCTTTACCCAACCCCTATCCAAATATTTTGCATCTTAGGAATCAGACTACCTTTTCTCCTCCTTTTATAGGTTTTGAGTCACCTGGCAGCTATTCATTTAAATACTGCATCCCAATAAAAAGGACAATAAAAAGACATAGACTTTTTCATTTCATTGGAAACTGGTCTCATCCAGCAAATTTCATATTTTTCATGGTGCTGAAAATTTGCAACGCAACTTCTATCATTTCAGAATCCCACTCATACTCATGGAAACAACCAGAAATAATGCTATGCTTGCATATATTCCATAAATACACTAAAATCAAATAGTCAACAACAGTTTCAGTCTGTTTTTGGTTCTGTGGAAGAGTTTAAAATCTGGAAGCTATGCTTATGTCAGCAAAATGCTTGCATTACATGTGCAATGGTGTTGATTCCCTGAGACACTTGTCTCTCCTGCTTCAATCGACTGCTACTAGTTTTCTCTTTTGCAGCCAAACACCTGAAGTCTATATCCTCTTAGACATGATAGTCCTCCATATGTGTAAATATGACTATGTTTACACACATATGCACACACAACCCTGCTTACTCAAACTGTATTCTTCTCTAGATTTCTCATCTTAATTCCTTCAGCTGACCTTCATATGGCACATGGTATTGAAGACCTTGATAAGCCTAGTCTCCCTCGTGTAGACCAGGAACATGTAACCTGTGGCTTTGAAGACACATATGGCCCTGTAGGTCCTCAAGTTTGGCCATTGACTGAATCCAAACTTCACAGGACAAATCCCTATAATAAAAGGATTTGTTCTGTAAAACTTGGATTCAGTCAAAAGGTTACACCCAAGGACCCACGGGGCCACATGTGATCTCAAGGCTGCAGGTTCCTCACCTCTGGTGTAGGGACTCTCTAGCTTATAAATGACCTAGTCATATGCATTATTGAAAATGATTCATTAGGTGTAGACTGATCAATGTTCAATGAAAATCTGACCTCTATGGATTCTATAAACTTTGCTTCTCTCAACACATTATAAGACAACATTAACTTTTTGAGCTATTCTCAGTGATGCCCTAACTAATATTTGTTCTATGGGCTTCTATCCCTTTTGAAGTGTGACTCTTAAAGGCATATTAACACCAAATTTTATCTGTAAACACATTCATGTAGGCTTTCTGAAGATAAACTTTAAAATTTTGAATAAGAAATACCTACTGGGCCTTCCAGGATAGACTCATTTCATGCAAAACCATGC
Source organism: Petaurus breviceps papuanus (assembly GCF_028583685.1). Lineage (NCBI taxonomy): Eukaryota > Metazoa > Chordata > Mammalia > Diprotodontia > Petauridae > Petaurus > Petaurus breviceps. The sequence continues at coordinate 11,553,904 of NW_027187330.1, forward strand.
AAAAATTTGTTTAAAACCATCATTTTTCCCTGGAAAATATACTGTACTATGTTTTCATTGTTTAAATATGAATGTATATTTTATTTCTAAATCAGTGCCTTGGGAGAAACAGAAGCTTACTGAAACTATTCATTTTTATGATGTTGACATTACTTAATGATTTTCTGGCTAGCTTGCTTTGAGTAAAAAATGATCTAAAGATACATGAATTAATGAGAAATGTGGAGACCACATGACCAGTGCTGTGGTACCACTGCCATTTCCATATTGTCTCAAAGTAAAATAAAATCTACTAAAAGGATATCTTCTAATCCCTATGGAAATGCTAGATAAAATTTCTCAAAGGGTAATTAATCTCTAGACATAGTTCTCTTTACAAAAACAAAAATTCTGTTATGAAATGTTGAGTCCAAAACAATTAAAAATGAAATCCTACTATAGAAATACTGAGGGGTTCTTTAAAAGGAATATTAAGGTGAATTATTTTGTGAATTGATAAAAGATTCAACATAGATAAATAGGCCTTGTTGACCAGTACCTGTTTCTGAATGGGCTAACTCCCTTTCATAACCAAATCTTTTTCATAACCATGACATTGACCCAAGATATTTCTTCTTTTCAACTTTCTGAATCTTATTGATGCTTAAGTCATAGCTCAAACAATAAATATTAGCATTCCTGACTAATTGAATACAGAAATCTGTGGTACCCCAATCTCTTTCCCTCCATTTTATCTCCTGACCATGAAAAAAGATACCCATTTCTCACATAGCCTTCCTCTTGTTCTCCATACACCTGCCAAGTAGACACTCCAGACCCTAACAGTGTTATAAGAGAAACTTATAACTGTTGTAAGAGAAAAGAAAATCTATTAGTCCAGGAAGAATATGGTCAACAACCTTGCTATCTTATAACTAGCATTATTCATTCCAATTTTGTTCCCATGATTTCCTAGGTCTAGAAATCATACTATGACATATTGCCTTCATCCTAGTCAACAAGGGAATTGCATCCTTTGCAGCAAAATACCACTCCCATGCCTTCATTCAATGAGTATTTTTGATCCAGGTGATTCATTTCTTTTGTAATGCTAGGCTCACTCCCTGGCAAACAGGAACTTCCTAGTCACTAATGGTCTTTTGGGTGGTCCAATCATATTTGTAACTGTGATAGTAATGGCAATTAAAGATTCCCCTGTATTGGCTTGGTTTTCAAATTGACTGTGTTAAAATCCAGAGCTTGTTAATCCCACCTGTGGGATGGATTTTTGATGTGAAAAGAAAGTCCTGAACTGGGAGGAGCTGGTGACGTAGATTTGGAGAGACAAGAGAGAGGCGGAAGATTTTTTTTGGAAGCAGCACCTCCTGGAGAGAGAGAGACTAAGTGAATTGCTGGGGGCCGCTTTGAATTGCCCTGGACTTTTGAGACCTGCCCCCTGAGCTGCCAAGGACTGAGGAGACATGGCTGTTTTGCTGGTACTTTGTCTGTCTGTTTTGATGTTCTTTTGCCAGATTTGTCCACTGGTGAAAGACAGTCCTTTTGTTGAAGAAGTCCTGGAACCTGGCTTTTCACTAAGAAGCTCTGAGACTGTCCTGCAGACAGAGAGTGAATACTGTCCACTGGTGAAGGACAGTGCTGTTGTTGCAGGGGTCTGGAGACTGTCCTGCAGACAGAGTGAATACTGTCCACTGGTGAAGGACAGTGCTGTTGTTGCAGGGGTCTGGGAGACTTTCTGTTGGTTCAGAAGCCCTGAAGAAGGATTTTCTTGTTGTATGTTTACAGAAATCCTGGGAGAGGGCTTTGCTAATGTGTTCAGGGGTTCTAGGACTGTTCTACAGACAGAGGATAAATTCATGAAGGGACTGGCAATGTATCTTGTGGCTTTGCTAAGCCTTGCCTCCCCAGGAACTAAGATTGCTGAGAACTTGCCTCTTGTCAAGATGAAGAATAGACCTCCATTTGGGTATTAAGTGCTGTGTTTAAACTTGATGTAACTCTGGGGTAGATTGAATTGTGATCCAGGGGTGGGGAACTTTTGACCTTATTGTGCTCTGTGATTGACAAATGAAGGTACTTTACCTATGTTTGGAAACTAATCTCCATTTGAGAAGAGGGGTTTTGTGGTGGACCAAATGAAGGTATAGCCTAGGGGTGGAGAAGTATTTAAAACCAGGACTTTGTAATTGATTGAATGATTGGAAGGTCCTGGGGTGGGGTAGTCCTTGGAGATTATTTAATCACACTTAGTAAATGCTGTATTTGGAATGATGTCATGTTTTGATCTTCTCTGTTCTTGGTTGGTCACTGAATAAAATGGAGAGCACCTATGCTGGTATTCTGAACCTTGGGAAGTTGCCTTTCTTTTGGCATTACATTACAGTAACTAATTCTCTAATTTCTTTTAAAAAAAGCTAAGGACAATAAAAGTTAATTAGGTGAATAGTTTTAAACAAATTACCCCAGAACTCATAAAAAATCAACTTCATAAATAATCTACCACCAAATTCATTTAATAAAAATAAAATTTAAAGGCAACAAAAACTATTTTATTAATTAACCAACTGCCAAATACAGAGCAGGCAAGTCAACCTGGCTGAAACAATAAGACTGCTCTGGGGATAGAGAGGAGGCAGCATGCACCATCAGAGTCAAACCACAACCACTACCATCCTCCCTCAGATTCTGAGGGAGCTGGCTCAGGACCTGGGACCCAAGAGCTTCAGCTATGACAATCAGTCTAGTGTCATCGCCCATCATCCCAGGAAGCAACACCCTTGTGGTTGCAGCCTGGCAACTGTCCTTGTAGATCCTACAGACAAAGCTACTGAAGATTCAAAAAAGAAAGTTCTTGCCACCAAAGTCCTTAGCATTAACAAATATTTTAGCATCGGAATTTGATATGATTTTGCCAGTGGAAATGCCAGTAAAGATGCATTCCCTTCTGCTTTCCTATTGCACCCTAACGACCATGGGGACTTTCCAGTAATATTACAGAGGAAACCTTCCATGTTTTCATTAAATAGATTTTCTTTCTAGGATGGCAGAATTATTTTATCCAGTTAGTTATAGTCTTCCTTTCAGATGAAAGACGAGAGTAATTTAAGTATTGAATCATTATGATACTTAGATTTGACTGGTTTATGAAGAAGACATATCATGGCATTACTAAACAGACAATATATTAAAATTCAATAAAATCTGCATCCTTTCTTTTCTAACAATTACCTTATTCTTTTCATGGCATTACAATTATTTATCACTGAAGGTTCACTAACAGCACTGGTCATAACTTGATTTTTCCCCTAATTTCTTATTTCCTAATGAAACAACAAGGAGGATTTCTATTTCTTCAACATAAGAATATAACACATTGATATTTCATTTAGAGAAGAATTGTTATAATTGATTTAATCTAACCAACCGATGTGATGACTAGTGTGTATTCTAGTTAGGGAAGGGGAAACAATAACAGCAGTAGTAGTGGTGGTGGTAGTAGTAGTAGTAGTAGTAGTAGTAGTAGTAGTGGTAGTAGTAATTACTAGGTCAAAGTACATTCCATATTTTTGTTGTGAAGATATCCAGTGGTAATGTAGGGAAATGACAGCAAGGATATTGTACAGTGTGGGCAATCATTATCATCATCATCATCATCATCATCATCATCATCATCACCATCTATTTCTACACCATATGAAATAAATAGGTTTCATATATTTAGAAATATTTCAGGATAATACAAAGTCTTGTTGGAACAAGGCAAGGTAAATAATACTATTTCCTACTGTAATGCTGAAGTTCTCTCAAAAGCACTTTCAGTAAATATTAGAGAAAATTAGTTTAGGGATTGTGTGTGTGTATGTGTGTGTGTGTGTGTGTGTGTGTTCCTAGTGCCTTGTGCAGTGTTAGGCTCATAATGGGAATTTAGTGAATTGCTGCTGACATATTTATGAGTTTATATCATGGTGTTCTTATTCAATTATAAAAAGCAGACATTTCATTCATCGGCACAATATTTTTGGGAAAAAAACATACACAAAAGAAAAATAGCAGGATCAAGACCCACTCTAGGACTTATTTTATTTGAACTCCATCAAAATGATAAGGCTAGAAATAACATTAATAATAAAGAAATATTGAATAAATTACTGAATCACCAGTATTTATATAGATTTGTGATAATGATGTAGAAAAGATCAATTATACCAGAAATTGCAGACAGCTTATCCATAAATAGCCTAGAATTGATGTCCAAACCAAATTATTCAATAAAACAATAGAAACTATATATGATGCTATATTGCACATATATGTATATATCACATTGTAAAATTTGGAATATATTGTATTGAACATGTGACCAAAATTTCATTATTCTAAAGAAACTAGACTATAATAAATCCCTATACTGAAAATACAGACAAGGGGCGGCCAGGTGGCTCAGCAAGTAAGAGCACTGGCTACAGTGTCAGGATGACCTGGGGATCAAATCCGGGCTCAGACACTTAGCACCACACCCAGAAGTAACTGGCTGTGTAACCTTGAGCAAGTTACTTAACCCCGATTGCTTAAAAAAAATACAGAAGACCAAATATTATTGAGAATTCAATAAAAAAACACTATGGGAAAAAGAACATATTCAGTGACAAAATTGTTCCTAATAATTATCTGAGCCTACAATGATATATTACCATCTAATAACAACATTAACATGTCTTTGGAAATATTTGGTAACCATAATCTTTAAACTGAATGAAGGAAGGAAAGAAACAAACTATAGATAACCAACAGAAGAGATCAAAGTCATGTAGAAACATAATGAAAAATAAGCCATCTCTATTACTCTCTCCACTAATAGGGATGTCCTGAAGATTCCCATTAAATCTACAGAAGACTAGTTAACATACTAATAGTTTTCTTTAATTACAAAACAGACATCTTATTAACCAGCACAATTGACCACAGACTAATAAATATGAGAGAATACCAAGAGAACAGTGATTTGTCCCATTACTGTTGCTATTTAAATCCATTAAAACAACAAGGATGACTGAGCATACAACAATAATATCAATAATCTCAATAATAATGCAAAATAATTACATATCATAATCTGATCTAATAAACTAATAAATTACAATTCCCCAACCTACAAATATATGTGTAATTATTGTCTGTTTGTCATATTGTGGGCATTTTAGTTGCAGAAAGGGGAAAAAAAAATTTGTGAAGGAACAAAGATAAAGTCAACTAGAAAAGAAACAGAGCCCTCCAGATATTTTTTTCCAATTCTTAAGCAGAGACTTAGAAAGTTAAGAGGACCTGAAAGAAAACTGTGCTTCAAGAAAATTTGCCAAAAGAATTTGTTTGAAAATAGATCACTGGCTGAGGTAATACTGACAGAAATGTTTTGCAATCCATCAGAGTATTTGCATGTGACACTTCTCAGAATTTTGATGATTTTAACTAGGAACTTATAAATCAAATAACTGGAAACTATGAAATGATTATGCAAAAACTATCAAGGTCATTCCTGACAGAATGTTAGATTTGTACATTTTTACATTGTAAGGCATAAATGAGTCACTAAAGACAGGTAAACATTGATCTGAGCTATTAGGAGTAAAAGAGAAAACAGGGTGAAGATAGGAGAAGAAATAAGAGAATAAGCTGAGAACAGGAAGATTCAGAAGATGCCAAGGACAAAAAATATCTAAGGATATGAGAGAAGCTGATTCCAGAAGACAGAACACAGAAACTGACAGAAGCTGAACACATCAGACAGGCAGCCTCTGTAGCTAAAGGAGAGAGTTGTTTGAGTGGAATAGAGAGCTGCACCTGCTGGGAAGTAGATAGGAGGAATGTAGAATGCTCTGTTACCTGTAGAACTATTTGTGCTTATTATTCTCTGGCATCTTTTGTAGGCTGAGAGATGGGCAACATTTCAGGGTTGCCTATTTTCCTCTTTATTACCTTCTATAGCTTGAGAGAGGGAAGAAGGGGAAGAACACTGAAGCTATTTTGTTTGAAGCTATTCTGATAAACCTTTTTGCTGACCAGAACACTCAAACAGCACCCTGACAAGAGTAGCTGTGTGCTAAAAGCACTTGATATTGCTTTGTTTTTCCTAGAGCAGCAGAGAAGTTTCTTTACCTAGCAGATCTGTGAGGACCAGAGAGGTATTAGATATCAGAGGAATATTTTTTGCCCATTGGGTGCACGTTGTTGTTGACTATTTCCTAAAGAAATCTGGGATATTAAAATATCCAAAGTAATGAGTCACTTTATGGACATGTGTTTCCTTATTAATTTATCTCATTGAATGAATGATAAATAATGAATTGATGAATCAATGAATGATGTAGTCTTTATTCAGCACTTACTACACATAGGCATTCTACATCACTATTAGGTTACTGCTGTGTGTTCATTCTCACCTGTTGACACTGTGGGAGACAGTAATCCAGATTATTGGGTGGCCTGTGATGTGTTGCTTATTTCTACTTTTTGCTTCAGTAAAGAGCAAATTTTATGCTGCTTCCTGGTTTTGCCTAATAGTAATATTCATGATTATCCTGGCTTGTGTTTTATTGTTCAGTAAATGTTTTATTCTCAAAATTCATGGGTTTCATCCTTGTAAATGATTTTGTGTAAATGGGAAGCATACTAGCGGGGGCTTAGGAGCTATAGTGGTTGAATAGCATGAGTGTATCCCCCCAACACACACACATCCCTGGTTTACACCATGATTCTAAGATTTTGTGTTATATTAGAATATTTATAATTATCCACTCTCACAAACAGAACCATAATATCTTTCTTAGATTAGACTAAAAGAGGGCAAGTGGTAGTGAATAAACCAGATGGTGAGAGAGAAAGGGGGAGAATGCACGTTTCATATAAGTGCAATCCATACAAATAGGGCCTGGGCCTATGATTTTTTTGGTATAGGGAATTTCCATATTAGGAAAATCCTTCTTCCTAGGTAGATCTGCATGATCTTTGAAATTTCTAGTCTTAGTAAGGCGCTTAGGGTACTGAGGAGGTAAATGTCTTGCCTAGGATCACATGACTAATATATGTCACAGGTGAGACATCAACCTGGGTCTTCCTAGCACTTAGGTTAGTTTTCTATTTACTATGCAATACTACCATTACAATTATAAACCCATGAATATCATTGAGAATTCAACAAATAAAGCATTTTGGAACTGAAACATTATCACAGACAAAAGTATTGCCCATGGTTTCCTGTATTATTCACCCTCAAAATTTAAAGAACCTTTTAGTAGATATTTTCATAAGGAATAAATCAACTATGTATTATATTAATAAAGGCATGTCCTGGCCCTCATTTAACTCCCATGTATGTGATACAATATCTTATTTTTAATCAATATAAAAACTTATAGAGTACTATATAACATAAAGGTCATTTACTCTAAGCCCCTAAATTTACAGATGAGGAATCTGATTCCCAGTTTTGTTTGAGATCACAACCTGAAGAAAATTGGAGAAGTACTAGGGGACCAGAACCTCCATTCAGATTATATGTAATTGTGTTACTCATAATCAATTGTGATTACAATTCCATCATTCTTATCACTGTACTACTTCACCCCGATTGGAAAAAAAAATGTTTCCCCTTGCAACGTTCACATGCATTTAAAAAAAATATTTTAGTATTCCCTATATTTAATTGTCATAACAGTCATAAAGTCCAAAGTTTCAGGAAACATTTTTGTTTAGCCTATTTGTCCAGAGGATAATAAAATTGTATTGGTGCAAGCATCCAATTCCTGCTGTTATTAATAGTAATTTTGAACTCTGATCAAGAATGATTTATGGTTCTCAGTCTCATCTGCATAGAAAGGATTTAGACTGCTGTTTACCTGAATCTCATTTTTTCTCTCTCTCCAATATGAAGTGGTAAGAATATTTCTCCATCATTCTCAGGCTTTGAATTGATCATGACATGGCATGGTACATAATATTAAAATTGCTCTTATAGTGCTTTTCATAAGGTAACATTGTAAAAGCCTACTAATAGCCAATATGTCAAAGGCAAGATTTTTTTTTCTGTATGAGAGACTCTCTCTCTCTCTCCCAGGTAACTACTGTGACAGTAATGAAATTGGGTTTCATTTTCTAGTACCTTACACTTCATAGATGTTTACTGCATCATAAAAATAAGTGAACTTTCCATAATATTCTTGCCATCTGTTCAGAGGAAGCAGTGAAGACTTGCCTCTGTAGGGCTGCTAGCTGCTTAGACATTCTGAGGTCCCAAAATACAAGCCATCATAACCCAGAATGAATGTGAGCCTGGGATGATAGGAACTGCCTCTAGGACAACTATCCCCCACCCTGCCGACTCCCTCAGCTCCATCACTGAAAGTAATGTTTTCTACGATGTGGTCCAAATACAAAAGTGTGTCATTGAAGTGCTCTCTCTCTCTCTCTCTCTCTCTCTCTCTCTCTCTCTCTGTCTGTCTCTCTCTCTCCTCTCTCTGTCTCTCCTCACTCACTCTCTTTCTTTCTCTCTTTATCTCTCCTCTCTTTCCCTTCTATCCCCACTCTGTCTGTCTCTCTCTCTGTGTTTTTATCCTGTGCTCCTCTGATACCAAATGATGCTCAGGCTTATATCTCACAGTTGCTGTCCCCTTTCAGGAATGCTCTTTCATTCCCCTTTCATTCTCCTTTTTGTGTCACATTTGGATGAGAAAAAAATACATCTGATACAAAGACTTGGAGATGAACAGCAAATGGACAGTGACAGTGTTTTCATTTTAATACATTGGTTACCATTTATTTCGGTAATGAGCAGTAATTAGCACTAATGAACAACAAGATAATTTACAGCCATAAATTACTAGTTCCTTCTAAGCTTTCCCACTCACCCAAATGAGGTAGGGAGGATATTTTGAGACTTTTCAGGTTGGCCGATCCATCTTCCTGTCAGGTCAAGATATGTTCCAATAAGTACAAGATACAATAGTGATTCCCTCTTTTTAGGGGGTAAATATTCTTAATTTTTGACATAAACACATGATAAGAAAGATAAAGGATTAATTTCCCAAATCTATATCCACAGCCCCTATTACCAAGTTATTTTTCTTGCCATCAGCAGAGTAGTATTTGCATCCCCCATTGTCTTATAACAGATGTCATGCTGTGGTTTTGGCCTTAGGCCTTGCACATGGACTTGGAATGGTTTTCCAAGTAAAGAACTTAGTCATCTGGAAAATCCAGATGTGAAACGGCAATAACACCAGATAATACCAATTTTGTGGGTTTCTTTTTTGTTAGTAAATATTTTACATTCATTAGGTTTTATACTCCTTAAGAGTAGGGATTGTTTCATTTTTTGCATCTCCAATAGCATAGTGGCAGGCACTTAGTGGATGCTTAATAGATGTTTATTGACTGATTGATCCTTCGTGAAGGCATAGTGAAGGCTAATTCTAAGTGTCTGTATTAGTGGGCTTTTTCATCCTGCATTAAGGGTTTGTATCATTATAGAATGAAATGAATCTTAATAATTCATTTTTCAGTATTCCGAAGATCTGTGATTTTGTTGGACACCAACAAAAACGGGAAACCTTTGATACTGTAGAATAACTTTTTCAGCTGTTACACTTGTCTAAACTACCACTCTTCTGTTGATAAATCTGGTGATTTGCCTCGCCAAAGTTAGGTTAGTCTGAGGATAGCAAAAATATATTCCAGTGTTGAGCCATCCATAAGGCCTTTACAATTTGTTGTGTGCTGCTGGAGCTCATGTTCTGCTGTCACAGCTTTGGAGAACTTGGGGTCACTTTCATGAGATAAGAATCTGAAGGGGATCTATGTTTGTCACCTAGGAATATGATAGGAGATAAAAAGATATAATAAAATTTACTCCCCAAGTAATGGTAGGATAAAAGGAATTCAAAAGAAAAAAAATATACAATGGATTCTCTAGAGAGCTGACTGGCATTTAGATAATGAAAGAACTAAATAGCCCCTAAACTTAGGAAGACCGCTTGATTCAGTGGAAAGAGGGATGGAAGGAAGAAGGAAATAAACATTTATATAGCATATTCTATGTGCAAGACACTATGATTTTGGAGGGCAAATATATATATTTTTTATACGTACAACAATCCTGAAAGGTATGCAATATTATTATTCTGATTTTACAGTTGAAGAAATTGAGGCTTGTGACTTAAATGACTTCCTTAAGTTCACATGGCTCATTAGTGCCTGAGGCTAGATTTGATCTCATGTCTTCCTGACTTGACTCCAAGCCCAGTGGTCTGTGGTCTATCTGCTGCACCACCAGCTACCTGCAGAGAGCACTGACCTTGGGAGGCTTAGGATCTCAATCTGAAACTAGGCTCTGCCACTTACTACTTTTGTTGGGTTGGGTGACTCATAGCTTCTTTGGGCCTCAGTTTTCATATTCACAAAATGAACGGATCGGGAGAGATGATTTTTAAAGTTCTTTATAGCGCTAGAGATATGATCGTCTAAGATAGGAAAGGCTGTCAGACTCCTCTGCATATGGGGGAAGAAGTTGGATCCTGAATGAAGAAATCAGTAGGAAGCAAAGTAGCTTGACTAAAGTGTGCAGTACAGCTGATGGCCTGTATGTGGCAGCAAAGAGCTGTAGGTCAGAAATTAAGTTTCTTTCTATTTGAAGACAAGGAAAATGATAGGAAAGGGCAATGGCAGGTGCTTTAGCAGATATGTCCAGAAGAGAATAGTGAAAGCACACAAAGGCTCTTGAACTGGGAAGCTGAAATACACTATACCCATGTGACCTTGGGTGTTACTCAATGCTACAGAAAAACAGCAACAACAAAACATACTTAGAACTTACTCGTAAGTACCCTAAGTCTAATGGTTTCTTCCTCTGTAACATAAGAGGATTGGACTAGATGGCCTCTGACATCCCTCCCAGTGCTGCATGCTGCATCCGATGAACCTATATCTACAAAGACTGAAATATAAATAAACATATTATTGGGATTCCGACTTGGCTCAGGCTTTCCTGCTAAGAAACATTCTGTGACTGGTGACCGATCTCATCCAATACAATTCATCCCCTTGCTTTTACAGCAACAGTTTTCTACAATTTATCTTATATCATCCATAACTAATTTATACACTGTGGTGGTATTTATGTTTTATCACCCCTTTAGCACAGGGACCACATAGCCTATTTAAAAAAAAAATTTTCCCCACAATGTCCAATACTAGATTGTCACACAGTAGATGATAAATAAATGCTTATTGAAGGGAAGATGGATCATAGTGGTTTGTAACCTGAGATGGGAATAGCCTTTCAAAACAAAGTAGGTTAATGAGATTAAGTAAGTGCTAATAAATAGCAGCCATAGATCCCCTAAAGTCCCAGTGATGTTAAAATACAGATTGTGGTTAGAGCAATGGTGCCATTTAAATGATTCATGAGGAATTAACATCTCTTGCCATCTATTAATACTTTTTAATAGCTTCTAGACAGGCTGAATCAACATTAACTCTCCTGATTAATAAAAGATTGATCAAGATGTGAATGGGACTCAAAAAGAAGATAAAAGAATTCAATAACAGTCATATGCCTCAAAGAGTTAACAATAAGATTTCATTATGAGAATCATGCAAATCAGGGAATTTTAATGCACTTTCAACTCAAAGAATGATGAATCTTTTAGAAGAGGATCTTACAAAGTCTTCATATTAGCTGTAATATAAATGAGAAATTATAATTTTAAGGCCATTTAAATAGTCATTCTAAGTGTGTTACTACCAAGGAGAAATGATTGCCAAAGGGACATAAAGAGAAATAAAACCGAAATTCAAGATGGGGAGACACATCAAGGCTTTGAGCCTGAGAGTATGGAGACTTTATGGATAGGAGTCTGCTTATTTTTAGGCTAATAATAACAATGGTTAGACTAAGAACCCCCTTGCTAGCTATTTATATTACTGAGAATCATGAGGTTGAGAACTTCAATAACCTGACATATGCTTCTTAAATATAACCAAAGACAAGTCCAGGGCACTGTATTTTAAGCCAATGGGATTTGATCACTGGGTTTGAATATTGCTTTGCAATGGCTTCATGATTGCGTATAAATCACCAAACTCTTCTCAGCCACAATTTACTCTTCTGTAAGATGAATTACAGGATCATAGATCTGGAAAAATACCTTGAAGTCCATTTAGTTCACTCTCTTATATTTTAGTGAGGAACTGAAGCCTACAAGCATTAAATAACTTGCCAAAGAACCAGGTGATAAGCAAAGCTGGATTTGTACCCAGGTCTCCTGACTTATAACTCAAGGCTCTTTCAGTAGTACCACTCTGACTCTTTGACTTCCTATTATACAGGCTTATTAGGAAGGAAAAAAATTTACAAGCTGTTTATTTAATTTTTTTTTTTTAAGCCATCAGGGTTAAGAAACTTGCTCAAGGTTACACGGCCAGTTATTTCTGGGTGTGGTGCTGAGTATCTGAGCCCAGATTTGATCCAGGTCATGCTGACACTGGAGCCGGTGCTCTTACTTGCTGAGCCACCTGGCCGCCCCTAAGCAATTGGGGTTAAGTAACTTGCTCAAGGTTACACGGCCAGGTGTTTCTGGGTGGGGGCTAAGTGTCTGAGCCTGGGATTCAATCTCCAGGTCTTCTCAACACTGGAACCTGTGCTCTTACTCGCTGTGCTACCTGGCCGCCCCCACAAGCTGTTTATTAATCATTAATATTGTTGCTTAATCAATATTAAAAAAAATTCTCCTAATATGCAAAGGAACAAGGCACATATTCTTGTAAGGCATCTGAGGTTAATGAATAGAAAACAAACCAAGACAAACGTACATGAATTGGAGAAGTTTGCACAAAATAATTCTCAGCTCAGTAACAGGCTTCCTGATTCCCCCACATTCACTTTTAGTTTTATTTGTTTATACTATATTTATTTATGATCATGTTTGATCCCTCAATAGAATGGAAGTTGTTGGAAGGCAGGGGTTGTCTCACTTTTTCTATTTGCATCCTTGAGGGCCTAAAGCATTACTGGCAAATAATAGGTACTTACTAATGTTTGTTGAATGATTGATTGGTTTATTTTAAATCTTGTTGTAAATCTGAGCGTTCCAAATATATAAAAACATTATTTGGAAGTGAATCCTTTCAGACTTGCCTCAAGCTTTCCTGCTAAGAAGCCTTCTAAGAAACCTTTTTATGATCTTTCAGGGTTTCTTAAATTGGGATCCATGTATTTTTTAATCATTTTGATAATACATTTTAATGTAAGTTGTTTCCTCATAAATCTCATGTGTTTTATTGTATGCATTTAAAATCATTATTTTAAATAGGATATTTTAAATAGATTTAAAAGAGGATGGCTACATAGGATTCACCAGACTGGTGAAGGGGTCTATGACATTAAAAAAAAGTTGTTAAACCCAAGTCTAAAGCAATACTAGGGATTGACACCTGGAATTAAAGAATCTTCAGAGTTAGGAGTGATATTGGAGGCCCTCTGGGGCCACATGTACCTAAAAAGAACTTTTTGCTATCATCTCTCACACAAATTGTGATAAATATTTGACTTGAATATCTCCAGTGAAGGAAAACACTCTCCTGACTCATGTTGTCCTTTTGGAAACATCTGATAATTAGGAAAGTTTCCCGGAAGTGGAGATGAAATCTCTGTAACCTTTACCTGTGCGTTCTTGTACTACCCCCTGAGGTAATGAGTCAAAGCCTATTCCATCTACTCTTATTATAACTCTTTACATTACTTGGAGGCAATTGTCATGACTCTCTCAAGTCTTCAGTTTAACAATTCCAGTTTCTTCCATCCATTATTATCTAGCACTGTTGCCAAGCCCCTCAGTCTCCTAGCTACCTTCTAGATATGTTTCAGCTTGTCAGTATCTTCCCTAAAAGACATTTATCAATTGTAATTGAACCTGTAATTTCACTGACACCTTGGATTCTCTGATGAATTCACTCCTTCTACCAATGCAGGTCATCAATTATAAAAAAAAAAATGGCAACTTTAGAGCAGGAGTTAATGACCATTTCTTTGACATGGAACACTTTGGCAATCTGATGAAGTCTATAGAACTCTTCCCAGAATAGTTTCTTCCAATGCATAAAAAAGAGAATACAAAGAAAAACAATTATATTCAAATAGAGCTTTAAAATATTTCTAAATGTTCACAGAACTCAGGTTAAGAACTGTTACTGAGAGAGTTAACTTGATTCCTAAGAAGTGGAATGACTTGCCCAGTTACATAAACAGAATGTGGTAGAAGTGGGACAGGAGCTCGAATGATATCTTTACCCATTAGGCTATGTTTTCTTCCACAAAAATGAAGGAAGGGAAAAAGGAAGGATCAGGAAAAAGGAGGAAGGAAGGAAGGGAGGAAGGAAGGAGGGAAGAAGGGAAGGAGGGAAGGACGGAAGGAGGGAAGGAAGGAAGGAAGGAAGGAAGGAAGGAAGGAAGGAAGGAAGGAAGGAAGGAAGGAAGGAAGAAGGAAGGGAAGGAATGTCATATAACAGATATTTAGTGAATGTTTGTTGAATGAAATAGAATTACATCTCCAGCAAAAATGACTTTGAATTCCTGAGAAGAAAGACACAACAAAAAGTCATGGCCATCACCACTTTCCATTTACTTATCTCCATATGAAATTCTTTAAATCCCAATTTCCTTACTGTTATAAGAAGGTCAGACATTAAACTTCTAAGAACACCTTCCTACTATGAACTTAGATAGGAAGCAAACTGGATTGTATATCAAAACAATTAAGAAGCAACAGATATATTGTACTGAAAAAACTAAACAAGCAACAAAAAAAAAAGTTGAAGTGAAAGGTAGGAAATGACACTGTGTCCACTATCATATTCATTTTCTAATGATTTCTGCCCAGTCCTTAATGTTGTTCCTGTCCCACAACCCCTAAAACAGGGAAGAATTACAAATTGTCAGAAATGATTTTCTATTCTGCAGTGTAGGAATCTTTTTGGCTAAAGTTCACAAATAAAATTGCTTTTCAGCAGCGCTCCCATGCAGTTGTAAACAGCAACAAGCCATAACCTCCAAGGTCATCCAGGTTCCCATCAAAACAAGTCATCTATAGCTTTTAACATAGCAACTCCAAACAGGGAAAGAAAATTCATATAAATATTCAGGCACTTCCCCATTTGTGAACACTAGCACAAACAAATGCAGAACTCTGTGACAGCTTTTGGTTACTTAAAAATCTCATTATTCCAGTTTGAAAGGTAGTCAAAGAAGTGGCAAGACCAAAAAGAGGCGTAGAGATATATACCCCTAGATGATTTATTCATATGCTTTCTCCTTCAGATAAAAATGGATTCTTAAATCTATTTTAAATTATTATTTTTTAATTGGATAAACAGAGTAGTCTCTTGCCAAAAATGTATAATTTTCCATTTAAGGAACACTAAAAGGGCATTATACCATCTTGCCATGGTACTATCTGTCCTGTTCTATTTGTCTATAATATTCTCAGTGAGAATTTCTCCTTACATTAAATGACAGAGGAGGATTACCATCTTTAGAATACTGAAGTTAAGTTTTAATTATAAACTTGGATGACAGGAAAAGGTAAAAGGATCCTGGAAAACCCTCTGCTGCTTTAGGACACCTTCCATTAGAACCATAGAAAATTAGACCAAGAATCTATTTGACCTTAGAGATCATCTAGTCCAAACTCTACATTTTATATGAGAGAAAACTAAGATACAGGGAGGCCATAATACTTGCTCTAAGTCAAGCAAATAATTATAGGCAGAACTAGTAATGAAAACCAGGCTTCTGATTTCTAGATCATGCCCTATCTATAGTAGCACATGGCTTCTCCAGAATTATCCAAACGAATGACCTCATTTGGCATTGTGTAGTTATTGATTGGTAACTATATTCTGATAATACAACTTGGATTTCTGAACCAACAAATAAAATATAGAATGATAGACTCTCAGACAATGTACTCAAAAATAGCTGGTAAAAATGTTATTTGTCTAGTCTAATGAATCCAATAAAAGGATATTAAACTAAAATAGTTGGGGTGTATTTTGGGAATCATATGTATTCATATGAGATATATGTATTGTATATAGCATATATATATATATATATGGAATGTAAGATACATATATGCTATATACCATAGAGACTAGCTATAATAAACTATGAAGAACAAACAACTTTTTCAGTATTTATGAGATACAAAATAAAAGAAAGAAATGGACAATAAAAACAACAGCTTTGAATATCTTATATACAAATGCAGAATACATGGGAAAGAGGTAAGGTGAATTTTATATCCTATTTCAAAAAAGGCAAATTCACTTTAAAAATATCATAGAGGCATAACTGGATGGGACCCAAAACTGGAATATGGCTATGGAAGGATATAAGTGATTGTTTAAAAAAATAGAACAGCTAAACAAGATGATGGCATAGCATTATGCATTTAGGCCATATACTCATATGAGCAATTTCCAGAAGCAAAACAGGGAAAACCTGGTGGAGAACTGTTGTGTGGACATCATTGCAGAGAGAAAGAGAAGTGAAATTATTTGAGTAGATTGTCATCCACCTACATAGAAAGATAAAATAAATAAGGAAATTAAGTTCCCAATTCCAATTTTAGCAGAGAGTAATGATATAGGAATGATTTCTCCTGTTTATCTTATCAGAACCCAGGAGTTCAAGTATCATCTCTAAGTAGATGCCTCACAGGTCTTTATTTCTGACCAAATGTCTTAACTTAGCTACATTTGCATAATACCAATTATCTACAAAGCATCTCTAGGCATTTAAATTCAATACAGGTAAAACAGAACTCACTAGTCCCACCAGTCTTTCCCAATTCCCCTAGATAAAACCTCCTCTTCTCCTAACTTCCTTTTCTTTGTTGAGAGTACCACCATCCCTCCAACCACCAAGGTTTTCAACCTCAGGGTCATTCTAAAATCTTCCATGCTTCTCACCCACTTTATTCAACCAGTAGTTTATTTTATTGACTCTACCGATACTCTATTCTACTCATTAGCCTCTACCTATACTTTGCCCTTTATTTCCACTTCTAGTATCAGTATCTTAGCTCAAATCGTAATCATCCTTCTCCTCTGAGAGGTCTTAGCTTCCTTTAAGACTTCACACCACCCTCCTACAGGATGCTTTTCCTGTTTTTTTCTTATTATTTGCCCTCTTTTCCTTTTCCAAGTTATCCATTTATTTATCTATTTGTTCATTCCTTCATCCATGGACTTCTTTCTTTCTCTCGTTGAAAAGGGAATGATAGTGTTTCAAAAGAGGATTGCCTCTGGAGTCATAATGCCTTCAAATTCTGACTCTAAATTACTTATATTTAGGTGACCTTAGGCAAATCACCTAATCTCCATGGGCATCAGTTTCCTCATCTGTAAAAGGAAATTGGACTAAGTAGCCTTTGATGCTCCCTTTCAGCCCTAGATCTACAATCTATTAACCACAATATTATCATGTCCTAAAATAGCATGTCAGCACTTGGAGAACAGAGGGTAGATTTAGTTTTATCTATATTTCTATGTATCCCCTCAGATCAGGAAAATGTCTTATCTCAAAGAATCAACTGTTGTCAGTTATTAAACACTTACTATGTGCCAGGCATTGTGCTAAGTATTGGGGATATAAAAAGAAGGAAATAACAAAACCTGCTTTTGAGGAGCTTAAAATCTAATGAGGATTAATGTAATTCTCTTAAATGTATGAGCTGTGTCATAAATGCTTATCGAACTGAATTGAAACAATGAAGTGAAGTGTCTCTGTCTGTTCTAACTGGTTTTAAGAATAATAGAGCTTGGAAATCCTACATTTCTTGGTTGGGAAAAAGCTAGCTAAATTATACAATGCCCTTCCCTCTGATAAAATCAGATAATTTATGATTAAAAAATAACAACATACAATGCTGCTTGGAATGTTTAGATCCTTGAACTATGACTAGGTGAACACAAGTTCACAATGATCTGGAGTTTTTATGTGAAATTCTTTAAACACCTTAAGAACTCAGACTAAACTGGTAAAATATGTGACTCCTGCATTCCTCTGTCAATTATCTCCAATATGTTGTGTACAGAGCCCGTTTGTATATAGTTGTTTGCATGTGGTCTTCCCCATTAAATTGTGAACTCCTTGATAGCAGAGGTGGACTTTTCCATCTTTTTGCAACATTGGCACATTGCCTGACATACAGTGAGGGCTTAATCAATGCTTGTTAATTGAGAGACTATATAAAACTAATAATTTGCATCAAACAGCAAACCTGTATTATATATCCAATAGAAAACTATTATGTTTTAGTATCAATTACTTAGGAGAAATGTCTTTGGCTGTCAAAATATTTAGAATTCATATTATATATACAACCATGCACACACATATGTGTATATGTATACACACACACATATATATACATATAATATATACTCATGTGTGTATATAGACATATGCAAAAGCACACACATGCACTCAGTTCCAGTGTGCTATGGCATAAGAGCCAACATGCTCTAGTTGATACAGAGTTCTCTCAGTGTCTCAGGTAACTCTCTAAGATTGTACCTTACAAAGGGCATGCCTATCTTCCATAGTTTGAGTGCATTTTTGATAAACTCCTTTACAACAGTGAAATCACAAATTTGATCAAAAGTATTCCTTTCTAAATGCATATATTTGTAGACATAATTATCGTGCATATACATCTGTATGTGTGTTACAGATAGATAGATAGATAGATAGATAGATAGATAGATAGATAGATAGATAGATAGATAGATAGATAGAGGCTGTTCCATAAATTTTAGTGAAGTTTTAAACTATTAAAAATATACATATAGGGGAAGCTAGGTGGTGCAGTGAATAGAGCACCAGCCATGGAGTCAGGAGGACCCGAGTTCAAATCTGGCCTCAGAAACTTAACACTTACTAGCCGTGTGACCTTGAGTAAGTAAGTCACTTAACCCCAACTGCCCTGCCTTCCCTCCTCCAAAAAGGACAAAAACCCATATAAATATCTACATATAGTAATATGTTTTCATATTAATATACATAAATGTAAACATACAGTATATGTATATGTATAAATATACAAATGCATTATATAATAACTTTGCAATATATCTAATTAAAACTGAAATAAATTGGAAACCTAGGATACAGATTCTCCGTGTTATCATCAAATCAGGAGACATTAATTACAGTGTCTATAAATAAAATAAGTACCATTAAGAGAAAAACATAGTGTAATAACTACCAGATTGACTTACTCAGCAATCATCCAATTTAGGGAGGAAAATCTTGATTTGCAAACCAGCCCAAGTCATTTGAGTAATGGAAAGGCTGATATTTATAACATTTCTAAGTTCTTATGATGTTATGAATGACTTTCTTATATCATTAAACCAATCTTTTAGGCTGTTTGACCTTCTTCTCTACTGTATTTAGAACACTGCTAGTGCTTAAAAATTATTCAAGGGCCCTCCAGCTAACATTTCTCTGCATCTCCACTATCTGCTTCAGGGAAGCAGATTATTTTATTATTCCTCCTGAACAGTACTTAGGATACTTGGTGTGAATATGGAGAGAGGGGAGAGGGAGGGGAAGTAAAAGTCTTCATAGGCATGGTAAAACTGTATATTCGGGAAAGGAATGGGGTTTGCATCCTTTCATTGTGAGTTTATCAAGGAAATAATTTTTTTTATAATTCTTTATGTATTTGTCTCTTTTTCCCTGATATTCTTGAGTGCTCCACACATAGGGCATTAGAAATGGTTCTCTTATGAGAGCACCTGACAAAGACTATCCCTTGACAGTTCAAAGAGTATATAGGGAAATTTGACCAAGGCCTGATCAATAAGTCAGACCTTGCTTAAAAAGACAGAGAATAGGGTTTTAGAAAAAAAAAAAAACAGCCTTGCTAACTTCCAGCCCAGTCCTGCCAGCTGATGTTGAACCTTTCCTAAAGTATACACATTTAGAAATATGTTAACTTTGTCCTGTCTTTAGGGGGCACTTTGTAAATTATTGTTTTATTCATATAAAAGCTCTCAGTACCTATTGTGTTCCTAATAATCAATCAACCAATATGAAAAAAACCTCACCTACTAAGTACACTGTGCTAAGTGCTAGGATTATAAATAAAGAAGTTTGACAGTCTCTGCCCTTTATCCGTTTACATTCTACCACAGAGATACCACACACAAATAGTCCAGAGAAAGGAGCATGGGACAAGCTAGCACCATGCATGTGCATTTACATGGATGAGTTTATGTCAATATGAGTTTATTATGTCAATTTTCTAAAAGTTCATTTTTTAGAGTAACAGAAAAAAACCTAAATAATTATTCATAAGATTTGGGGTTTGAAGAGACTGATTTTTAAAAATAAGTCTTTCCTTTATTTCAGGGGTATGAATGACAATATCCTTCAGGTGAAAGAAGAGAGTATCATTCCCTTTGTGTTTGTTGATTTAATAAATGGAAGAGATCACATACTTATCAAATTGGCTGAATATAAAGTTAAGAGGAATAATTAACATGGTAGATAAGTTCAGGATCCACAAAGATTGCTACAGGTTGGAACATTGGACAAAATTTAGTGATAGTCATTGGTTCATAGATTTTGGAGTGATAAAGGACTTCAGAGGTTTTCTAATTCAACTTCTTCATTTCCATGTGGAAATTTCAGTTTCATAGAGGGTAAGTGACTTGACCAAGGTCACATAGATAGTAGTAGTTGAGAAGAGGTAGGATGTGAACACAGATCTGCTTCTTAGATTTGTCTGAATGCACTCATTTTGGCTTTTTTTCTGATGTCTTCACTATGCCCCTGTGTCCAATACCTTGCCTCCTCACAGCTTGTGTTTGTGTATTGTCTTTCCCTTTTAGATTGGAAGCTTCCTGAGGTTAGGGATTGTCTTTCATTTTTGCATTTGTATCCCCTGCACTCAGCAGAGTACTTGCTTAATAAATGTTTGTGGATCACTAAATATTGATTCTAAATTCTCATCATAAACTCCCTATGCTCCCTAATCTTCATAGAATTTACACTAGTATGACCTTATTAAAAACCTCTTCTGAAAAACTGTCTGCCCAAGGCAAGATAGGGCCAGTGGAAATACCATACACCCAGACCATGGAACACACAGTATTCTCTCACATAAAGGGATCAGGACTGAACAGTAGGCAAGATAAAGAGAAAACCAGGCAATGCTTTGAAAGGTACTGAATTTGTAGGGGCAGGTAGGTGGCACAGTGAATAGAGCACCGGCCCTGAAGTCAGGAGGACCTAAGTTCAAATTCCACCTCAGACACTTAACACAAAAACTAGCCATATGACCTTGGGCAAGTCACTTAACCCTAATTGCCCTACTTTCCTCCCTCCAAAAAGCAAAAAAAAAAAAAAGAAAAAAAACAGCCCCAAAAAACAATGAAAGTTACTGAATTTGCTAAAGAAAGAACACATATTTCCAAATTTTCCTCTCTGAGAAAGATTAAATATCCATGTATTTGCTTCAGGTGGGGGTGAACTGAACTCCTTGTTTATTCAGTCTTCTATGTTATTAGAGTTTGGACCCTTTATCTAATATACCAAACCATTTTTTAGATATAATATTTTTTTTCTAGAGGATCTCTTCATTTATTCTGATAATCAGTAATGCTGTGGCTAAGGGACTAACTATTTGCATATGGTGCATATGGTTTAGAATGATAGAAGAGCCTGTTCATACATCGCAAAATAAGCATATTTCAAAAAATACTCTTTCTGGGTTTGTTTGTGGTGACTCCACACCCAACCAACAGGGAAGTAAAGAGGTAATTATGAAGACACTCTGAATTCCAATGTGTCAAAACGTATTTATTAGGCATCTGATCATGCATAGTATAATGCTAGGCATTAACAGAAAGCTTTGGTGTGGAAGTTATTAGTAAGAGGAAACATTTGTGCTTTTATTAATATTATCTTAGCTAAAAAGAAATTACTGCCCTTTAAAAAATGCAATAGTGGCAAAAAAGGATTCTCTTCTCTGTACATTTTTCTCCAACAGGCTAAGGAATTATTAACTAAGAATGCTTATGATGTTTGAGATATCTTTACAGAGTCCCTAGAAGAGATAATAAGTTTCTTCTCCTATATTTCCCACAGAAATTATCTTGGGAATCCTTTGAACATTGGAGTAAATAGAGCACTGGGCCTGGAAGTAAAGTCCTGCTTTGGACACATTAATTGTCCTAGCAGAAGAAAGTCACTTAATCTATTTGCCTCAGTTTCATCATCTGTAAAAGAGGGATAACATTAGCACCTACTACCCAGAATTGTTTCAAGGAGCATATGTAATAATATTTGTAAAGTGCTTTGCAAACATCAGAGTACCGTGTAAATGATAGATATCACTATTATTATTATTATTACAACTTCAACATTTATTGTTTCTACCTTTTCTTTCTTTTAAGTATAATTGTCTATATCAGTTTCTTGATACCAGTGTTTGCTCCTTTCTGAAGTACCAATGACAGCCTTTTCAGACCTCCTCCTGAGTTTCTTAATCATAATCTTAAATCTGCCATAGAGGTTTTCACTAACTGATTGACCTTTATTTAGTTTTTTTTTTAATATCAAGACTACCAGCTGCCAAATTCCAATGATTGTGAAGTAAACAGGGATGGAATAATAGAAAGAGTATCCCAAAACTGTTATTTTTCTGACACAACAAGGTAGGGAAAAAATATCCAGCAATAGAGAGTGGACAACAGTGTCAAATGCCACAGGAAATTCAAAGACCTTAGAAACAAAAATACATCATTAGACTTGATGATTAGGAGGAGACTGGTGACCTTTGAGGGAGAATAATTTGTGTAAACAGAAGCAGAGGAAAGCTCGATGATGTGATTTTGCAGAGTGATGAGAGGACGTAAAGAAGTGGAGTATGGAGGGATCCGGTATAAATACATTTTTCCAATAAATTTAATAATAAAGAGGAGAAGAAAAATAAGATGACAATGGAATAGGACAGAAGAATCATTGGCTCAAATTGAGGGATGAATCTTAGGATAGAGTAGAGATACATATTTTTGATCAGTGAGGATGAGGAGAGAGTAGGTGACATTGCTGAGAAGGATTAAGAACTCCAAGAAAAAAATGAGGAAACTCACATGACATAATCTAAATCTTCTCAGTAAATAGGGAGGCAAAGTCATCTGTTGAAAGTATGGTGAGTGGGAGTGAAGTTATAGGGAATATGAAAGAGTATAAGGTGTGAAAAAATACTGTGGAGAATGAGATGGGAGACGAATAAATGTGGAGTAGAAGGTATTGCAAGCAGGAAGGGAACATAGTAAAATTATACACTGGTAATTAGTAGTGGATGGAGGAAATATTTTTTAAGTTCACAATGTGATGAATTTACATTTTTTTTTTCAAAATTAAAGTTTTCACTACAGCACAGGAAACAATTTGATAAAAGTTAAAAAAAAACAGCATAGACATACAAGGCATGTTGTACACACTGGAAGATCAGATCCTTGGCTACCTTCCCTAGATCACAGTAAGTTGATTTGTTACGTGTTTCTTGGGTGCAAGTTTGTGTGCAAAGTGATAGTGATACAGATAGACAAAGGGGTTTGAATCTGTTAGATTTCATCTCTCCGTTATAATTATAAGAAGCAACAGAAAGAAATGAAGAAATCTGATTTTAGGGGTTATGGAAATTTAAGGATGTAGTGCACCAGAAATTCTAGGGTTATATATAATTAAACATTAAAAGTGATTCAATAATCTTATAATTATTGGATCAATGTTGGGTATGGAGACAAGTGATTCCAAACTAATAGAAATGGAGAAATAAAACAAGGATCCAAAATATACAAAGAACTTTCTTTAAATAGAATGTAGAATAGAAAGAGAGATAGAATTATAATTGCAGTACAAAATTTCAAAGTTCTGACTATTGCAGTTTATGCAAGTTGAAGAAGTAAGGAGGTTTAAGGCAGCAACATCACTATATAGCTGAGGGAGAACTTTGGAGTTTGCAGGACCAGGAACTGGGTGGTCAGGTTATTAGATTGGCAATAAGCCTGAAATTGGAAATTCCATAGGATGATAGATAGGGCAGGGAAGACCACAATTTGGGTTCTATAAGTCTACAATAATATATACACAGTACAGATATAATATATACAACATAATATATGTATATATACACACATGCATACTTACACATATATTAGCATGCATGTACATGCATATACATATGTATATTTGTGTGTAGAAATACATGCTTATATACTTATACATATGTGTATTATAAATTCATGTCTATGTGTGCATTGTCTATTGTTGTTATTGTTCAGTCATTTAGCTGTGTTTAACTCTTCCTGATCACATGGGCCATATCATACCAATACTGTCCATGAGATTTTCTTGGCAAAGATACTCAAGTGGTTTGCCATTTCCTTCTCCAGTAGTTTAAGGCAAACAGAAGTTAAGTAACTTGTCTATGATCACATAGCTAATACACACTTGACACCAGATTTGAAGTTAGATTTTCTTGATTCCAGGTCGAGCAGTCTATCCACTGTGTGACTTAGCTGCTTCCAACACGCACATACATGTACATATACATGTATGTGTGTATGTATATATGTAAATGCATACATATACAAGCATATATACATATGATATTTTGTATTTCTGGTAACATCAAAGGATAGAAATTACTCATCACCTCATTCATCTGATTACTTAAAAGCATAATGTTCACCTACATCAGCTGGAAAATATTAAAATATTTCAACGATTTGATTTGTGGTAGATAGGAAAAATACAATGTAATATATATTTCTAAGCTGTATTTCTCCTATTTGCTTTATTTATGACTCTGAAATCCTAAATGAGAATTGTACGACTGTGTTTGTTCATTTACACGACAGTGCTGAAGTTTACCTCACTCATTTTTCAAAGCTTTGATTGCATTTTGAATAACTCAGATTTAAGATATATAAATAATATATAGTAATGCTAAAAAGCAACCTTCTTATGACAGTGAGCCCCTTCATTTCTTCTCTCTCTCTCTCTCTCTCTCTCTCTCTCTCTCTCTCTCTCTCTCTCTCTCTCTCTCTCTCTCTCTCTCTCTCTCTCTCTCTCTCTCTCTCTCTCTCTCTCTCTCTCTCTCTCTTTTTCTCTCTCTCACTCTCTCTCTGTTTCTCTCCAAACGCTTCACTTTCTAATACAAATGTTTGTTTGTTTGTGTGTGTGTGTATGTGAGTGTGAATTTCATCTAAAGAGAACAGTCAAATGTCACTGGCCCAACAAAGACAGTATCAGCATATCATACATTACTACTTGTTTAGTTGTTTTTCAGTCCCATCCATCTCTTCATGATTCCTTTGGATTTTTCTTGGCAAAGATACTGAAGTGGTTTGCCATTTCCTTCTCCAGTTCATTTTACAGATTAGGAAGCAAAGGAAAACGGTGTTAAGTGACTTGTCCAGAGTCATCCAGCCAGTAAGTGCCTTAGACCAGATTTGAACTCAGGAAGAGCACTCACTGTTCCTGACTCCAGGCCCAGTGCTCTATCCCCTTCAACGCCTAGCTATCCATTCCTCATAAGTGCTTGAAAAGGACCTAACAGAGATGCCTTATCACCATCTTTGCATGGACTGCAATTTATAATTCTATTTTGGCAAAAAACTCACAACTTTGAGTACTGATTACTACTTAGAGGTAATTGAAAAAATGTGATATTAAACCTAGTTTGGGCAGTTTAGCTCCACTGTAAAATCACATAATGCCACCAGCTTTGCCTTATCTATAAAGCAACTGCATTCTGTGAATTCAAGGAATCATTGTTCAAGAGTCAGAAGGGACCTTAGAGGCTGGGGAGGTGAAAAAATTCATTTTACAGATAAGGAAACAAACCCTTAAAGAAGATAAGTGACTTGCTCCAGGTTGTACAGATAAGAATCAGAGATAGTATTTGAACCCAGGTTTTCTGGTTTTATAGCCAGTATTCTTTCCCTATATCACATAAACATCTTCATTTTTCATTTTTATTTTTTCTTTCAAAACCATCATACAAATGTGTATATGGGAAATCCTTCACACTTAAAAAAACATCATATGCATACTTCATTATTCTTCATATTTCTTTCACATTAAATAAGCACAAATTCCTTGGTCTGGTCTTTAAATCGCTCATCAGTCTGATTATGTGATCTCTTAAATCACTTCCTGTTTTGAGATTCCATGTTTGTATAATCTCCAGAAAGGTCATCCCATGTTTTGGAAATAATAGTAGCCTCAGAATCAGGACACCGAAGGTCTAGTCTCAGGTCTGCCACTAACTGGCTATTTCACCTCAGGCAGATGATTTCACTTCTATGTCAATTTCCTCAACTATAAAATGATAGGATTGGATTAAATGACTTCTAAGGCTGCCTCTTATCATCCTTTTCTCTTATATAATCTTTCTGCTCCAGTCAAATGGGACACATTATTCACCTTAAATACACCTTGTTTTTACCCAAAAGAAACCCAGGCTTTTATTTTTCCCACTTGATTCCATTTGTAATGCTCTTTCAACTTCCTTCCCTCAAACCTAGCTTACATGTCTATTAACATTTCAATCATTTTGAAGAAGCTGCAGACATTTCTTCGTTCTTCATCTTTAAAACTTCAAAGGGACCATCTAATCCAACCTCCTCATTTTACAAATGAATTGTCTATAAAAATCATGTGACTCAACTGAATTCATGCAGATAGGAAGTAGCAAAGGTAGAATTCTATGTCTCATATTCTGACTCCCAACCCAGTTATTTTACAACACACCATATGTTATAGTGTTCTATCTCCCCCTTTGTAACTCCAATTGCATATATAATATTGATGTACACTTATATGTATATACATGCACACAGTACATGCATATACATGTATGTACATAAATGTATATGTATACATCAATATACAAAGTTGCATTGTATGTGATTATACATGCCTGTTTTAGCTTGGGTGGCTCATGAGAGCCATACTTTGGAGCATGTACAGATATTTCCTTCCTGGTTCCATTCCTCCTCATGGAAAATTGCAGAAAAAGTCCCAGGAATATATATATGATGGAGGGGTTTGAACTAGGGGAGGACAAAGAGTTCCCCAATTTCTGTCTAAACCAGAATAATTGATTATTCCGGAGTTTCAATGGCAGGTAATGAAAGGCTCCCTAATTGATTGCTGAGACAGAAATAAGTAAATAAACAAAAGGAATAATAAACTCCCTCCTTTTTAGTTCTGTCGGAGGCCAGACTGGGTTGAGATGTCTCTGGAGATCAGATAGAAAAGGGTCAGAAGCCAATTAGGAGAAGGTTAGCCATGTCCTATTGCAAACTTCTGAGTCATAATCTCTTGTATCTCAGCAGTCAGTTGGGAGAATCTGTCATCACAGAGTACAAGTCTATTAATCACATTCTGGCAGAAATCCCCTTCCACCACCCAAACTGCACCTCAGATTCTCTAAAGAAGGAGGAAATAAGGCAGAGAACACCTGTGCATGATCCAAGAAATGACCATCACAGACCAGTCTAGCTGCAAAACTTATAAGATGTATAACTCATATTGGCAAACAATTGAAACTAAACCAATACATCTTTCTTATTTTTGTCTTAATTTGGTATTTAAATCTCATTTAATGTTTAACCAGGATCATACACTGAGAGAATTTTAGAGCTGGAGACAAGAGGAGGAGAAAATACATATAGGTGCAGTTATGGACTGGGAAGGATACTTTGGTCTGGAGACTTGCTGGAATGGTGAGTGCAGCTATAGGACATTTATTATCATACTTTCCCCATAAATGATGGCAATATTTTTTGATTACTGTTCCCAGAACAAGAGATAGAAGATAGAAGAAAGAAAAGGCAGCTTAATCAGAACAGATCAGCCCCAGGGCAGAGCTCCAAAGCAGAGCATACAGTAAGGTGCTTCTGCTCTAACAAATGATTACTATCAAGCATATCACCTCTTTCTCACTGATGCCCATAGTTGAAATAGCCCTTAAGGGCCATTTACCCAAACTTTAACCCAAGTAGAAATTCCCCTTACAACATCTGTGACAAACTGTAAATAAACATTCCCCTAAAGACATCCCAGGAGGCTATACAAAATTCTGTAATTGGCTTGAATGAATCTGGAGAGCAAGAACAGAAACTATCAAAATCCAGACATTGCAAAAGAAAGATGACTGAAAAAGTGTATTCCAATTTATAGAAAAACAAATATTTCCAAATTTTAATGGAATAGAAATTAATAACAGTTAACTGTGTTTTTGTACTCAAAATTAATCAAGAACAATATTACCTTCCTTAAGATCCATGATGCCCTTACCTAGAAACGTGCTGTTGGTGAGTTCCTTCTGTTGCTTCCATCTGGGCATGGCCTTGTCCAGTCATGCCTTATTCGCCTTCCTGTGGTGTTTCTGACCCTCCAGATTTCACCATCACATTCCCATATGGGTAATTTCCACCCCTCCACCCATTCCTTTCATATATTGAATTTTTTGTTGTTTGGTTTTTTTTTTCAGTTGTATCTGATTATTCAGGATCCCATTTGGAGTTTTCTTGGGACAGATAGTGGAGTAGTTTGCCATTTCTTTCTCCAGTGAATCCAGTAGATCCATTTTGCAAGGCAATCAGAGGTTAAGTGACTTGCCCAGGGTCATCCAGCTATGACATTTCTGAGGCTAGATTTGAACTCACGTCTTCCTGGCTCCATGACTAGTGCTCTATTCATTGAGGTACCTCCTATATATTGAATACTTCTGTTAGAATATAAGCTCCTTGAGGACAGGAACTGTTTTCTTTTTTCTTCTATTTATATCTCCCATTTATAGCACAGGGCCTATCACATAGTAAATGTTTATTGAATAGGCTTAAAAGGAAGCCTTATTATCTGCAGGACTTGAGAATGTAATAATTTAATGGCATTATCAAATTTGTACTGGTTATAAGATCATTTGAGAATATATGAAGGATGATTTCTTTTCTTTTCTCTTTCTTCCTCTTTTTTTCTAAGTTGACGGTTGGGGATAATAAACTTTACAGCCAGTTGTCTGATAGGATATCAAGATAGTGATATAAAGTGCTGATAACTTTAAGACCACAAAAGGAAATGACAGAAAAGGAATCAGAAATTTTAGAGAGAAGAAAATGAGCAAACAATAAACATGACATCAAGACAAAGTGCCCAATAGACAACATGTATCTATCACATTAGAAATAGCAGTACCAAAGACTAAAAAAGCTACCTAATCCATGTGAGCTAAGTTACCAACAAAATGACTCCCTCTATGGTATTCGTTCCTAGAGAGATGTCTTCTTAAATTTGGAGACATAAACAATTTCGTTGCTTTGGGGGGACAAGGTAATAAAATGATCTGGAAGTTAGAGTACCTGGATTTCCTGTTTCTGCCACTACATTCTGTGTGACATTAGAACAATGATTTAGCTTCTAAATAAAATCTGAGGGCCCTAGGACTCAATACTATGTTTTTCCTTCTAAAAAAGTCCTCATTTTGGTAGCATCTATAAGAAAAGTCAAAAACATAATTCCTATTCTCAGGACTGTACATTTGTATAATATGTCCTTTATATATGCAAGTGTATGAAGAACTACGATATTTTCTGTGTAGGAGCTCCATTCAGCAATCGATATTGCCACAATTCTTTAAATTAACATAGAGAGGTTTCTAAAGCCAAAAGATGATAAGCTACTGGTCTATGGCCACACAGCTAGTGCGTGAAGCAGGATCAGATCTCAGGTTTACCCAATTCCAAGCATAGAACTTTATCCACCTGCTTCCCCTCCTTTAAATACAAATTATATACAATATTTTCAGATGACTACAATTATGACTTATAGTGTATCTCACTTTCAAAAAACATTTACCTAATTGCTCTACAATAAATTACAAAACCAAATATCTAGTTGAAGCCTAATTATGACTCTTGGTTCTAACAATTAGGGAATAAAAAGTAAAATTCTAAGCCAAGTTCTTTCTAATTTGCTCACAAATCACTCAACCATATTTTTGTTTTTGATGTGATATAAATCTTTCCCACATACATATGTATGAGTTTATACACACACACACACACACATATATATATATATATTCCAATTGAAACTTGAAATTATACACAATACATACATGTGTGTGTTTATACTTACAGATAAATATATAAGTAAAACCTATGTGTGAGAGTGTATCTGTGTAGTGAGGTTATAAGGATCAACAATTAGTAAGTATTGGACTTAGGCTTTGAATCATGCTCTATATTGATCAGAAATTCAGTACTCTTTTTTATTTGAAAAGAAAACTGACAGACTGTCAGAAGACAGATAAGCATAAATTAGAATAAAGAGCTTGTGGAGTAGAATGTATTAGAGGAAGAAAGGGATAAGTATGACTTCAGCAAGCAGAGCACAGAAATGGGATTCAGAAGATATGGTTTCAAGTCCTAGTAATGTTATGTAAGTTATTTGATCCC
The DNA here is from genome assembly GCF_028583685.1 of Petaurus breviceps papuanus. Taxonomy (NCBI): domain Eukaryota; kingdom Metazoa; phylum Chordata; class Mammalia; order Diprotodontia; family Petauridae; genus Petaurus; species Petaurus breviceps. Next base: position 11,584,504 of record NW_027187330.1, read on the forward strand.
CTTGGGCCTCAGTTTCTCCATCTGCAGAAGGAAGAGTCTATATTTAGAGAAACTGGGGTTCCTTTCAACTTTCAGTCTGTAGTTCTAAATAAATAGTTAGAATTAATTGTTTCTCATAGTACTAATAGATTTAGAGCTAGAAAGGTGCTGAGAGACTATCCAGTCCAAACCTCTCATTTTACAAATGAGTAAACTGAGGCATCAAGGGTTTAAGTAACTTGCCCAAGGTTGTAATCTAATAAGTTTCTGTTGCAGGATTTGAAATAAATTCTTCCTGAATTTAAATCCATTGTTCTAAGCTATTCTGAAAGAGTATTGAACAGGCACTTTGTAGGAATAAATAACATAATGACATCCATGAGATAATGAAGAGGGTTAACAGAATCCAGCAGGAACAAGGCAATCTATTAATGCACTTTGGAAGGAGGGAGAGTCCACAAAGTAGTAAGTAACTCCTTGCCAGAAGGAAGTATATGTCAACCCGACATCTTCAATTAGGAGACAATGTAATATCTTTCTATAGCATATATCTAGGCTCAATCAATCAATGAGCATTTCTTATGTGCCAGTCACTATGCAAGGTACTAGGATTATGAATTCCAAAAATAAAAAATCTCTATTCTCAAGGAATTTATATATGACATAGAACTTATAGGAAAATTAATAAAATTCATGATTTCCACATACTTTTTATTCTTCTTGTGGAAACCTAAGGGAAAAATAAAATCAAGAAAGTCCCAGTAAAGAAATTGAAGGTAACAAATGTTTTTGGTTTGTTTGTTTTTAATGAATCCAAAAGCATCATTAAGTGCCCAATATGTGTCAGGAACTGATCCAGGCCATAGAACTATAAATATAAAAATTAGACAATTGCTAACTTCAAGGAATTGACATTCAATTGATTCTAAGTAAATGTAAGTACTTTAGAAAAGAATGGATATTAAGGGAAGCCAACCGCTATTGACACTGGAGAATGAGATTTGGATTTTCCACACCATGACTAACCCATTTCACACTTTGTATTGGTTCAAGAAATGGAGCATGAAAATTAAAAGCCATGAGACAACGAGAAGGAGCTTGGACTCATTCTCTTCAGGTATTAAATGGTTGTTACATGACATGTCTATAAGGTCCTCCTGCAATGTGTTATGGCATGGAAGGGTCCCAGAGATCTTGAATGTTATGCCACTAGAGCATAAATTCCAATTGTTGTGTCCAACTCTATGTGTGACCTCATAAATTTTGTTCATGGGATTTTCTTGGCAAAGATACTGAGTGGTTTGTCAATTTTTTCTCCAGTGTGTCCCCATTTTATAGATGAATAACTGAGACAAATAGGGTTTAAATTATTTGCCCAGGGTCACATAGCTACTGTCTGAGGCTGGATTTGAACTCAGATCTTCTTGATTTCAGGCATGGTGCCCTATCCACTCTACCGCCTAGCTTGCCATACAAATTACAGCAAATTCTACCAGTCTGAAAAGTCTTTGATAAGGGTCTCAACAGCATACTGAATTTATTGTGAGTACCAATAAGCTAAATATGGAGCAGCTCATGATAAGTAAATTGGCTACCAAGTAAACATTAAAAGGGTCCTCAGTTTTTTTTGTGTCCCACTTCTTTTATTCTTGGGTAACAATACTTAAATGGTAGAAAAAGTGGGAAAAGTGATAAGAACCACACATTCTTTAAACTATAAATATTAGCAACTTTTGGAACAGAGTAATATCATTGTAGAACCAATGTAGTTCAATGGAATGAATCCTTAAAGGATTGACCTTGGCATCAATGAACCTACAATTGAATATCACTTACTATCTTTGTGACCCAGAAGGTCATTTTATTTATCTGGGTCTCAGTTTCTTCAATTCTGAAATGAGGGAGTTGGACTAAATGGCCACTAAGGTGCCTTCCAACTCTTAGTATGATCTTGTGTTTATCAATTTGCATAATATTATAAATGAATTATGTCAATATTGGCTTTTTCATGATAAATAAAGCCACATGAAGAAAGGAAGTTGCAGGTAGCCTTAGACTAGTGCCTGGAACATAACAGGTATTTATTAAAGATGTCTGAATTGAGTTTTGAAAGAGGATAAGGATCCTGTTAGACTGGAAGGAATACATTTCAGAAATGGGAAATGGTTCAAGTGTCACGTTCAGCAGGCAGGATGGTTTGAACAAATGTGCACAAACAGGAGGTAAACTTCCTGACCAATTCAGTATGGTTGGACTTGGGAGCATATGATAGGAAATCAAATGGAAGGAATGTGGGAAGATGTTTTGGAGTGAGACTGGGACGGGCTTTAAAAATCCTCATCACTTGCTAGGTTATCCAATTGTCTCTTAACTGATTGTTTTACTCTAGTCTCTCTCTTTTATGATGTATCCCCTCTACAGCTGCTAAAATGGCATTTCCAAAGCATAAATACACTCATCACTCCCCTCCTGAAGAATTTTTAGTTACTCTCTATATCTTCCTTCTAAGGATACAATCCAAATTCCTCTGTCTGACACTTACAGTCTCATACAACCTTAATTAAGACAATGTCTGGTGCTCTGGTGTCAATGGACATTTTATAACTCTCTGTGGAATGACTGCCCTCAACCTTTTGTCCAGGTATATTTCACATCAATTCATCTCATAAACACTACCTTACAGCTCAACAGATTTACTTCCTGTTCCCTGTCCACGGCATTCTATCTACTCCCTTGGTGCCTTTGCCTACTATGCACTGGAAAGAACAACCTGCCTAATTCTGCTTGTTGGTATCCATAGCTTTCCTCTAGTCTCAGCTTGAGTGACACCTTTTATGTTACTGATCCCTCCATTACAAATTTTAATTACCCCTCTACTCTAAAATTATTCTGCATTTGCCATGTATATTTTTTCTATCAATGTATTTTCCTCCCTAGATAAGTGTTTCTTGAAGAAATGAACAGTTTCACTGTCATCTTTTTGTCCCCAATGCCTAGCATATACTTGACACTTAATAAACTCTTATTGAATAAATGAACGAACAGTTAATTTGAGGAGTTTATATTTTATTTTGGTATCAGAAAGGAGGGACCAAAGTTTGTTGAGCAAGAGAATGAAATTGCAAAACTTCTGCCTTAAAGCAATTATCTTGGTAGCTTCATGGAATATGGATTAGAGAAAGGAAAGAGAAACAGTGAGACCAATTAGGAGACTGTGCCTATAGTGCAAGTGAGACATGATAAGGCCCAGAATGAGGGTGATTGTCATGGGACTGGATAGGAGGAAGGTATGTGAGTCATTACAGAAGAAATATTGATAGGGCAGTGAGATCTTGGCAAGCGATTGCATATTAAATTCATTTCAACAAACCAAACTTAGGTAAGTCAGGTAGAGGGGAACTATAACTCTGTCACCTTCATATTCCTGGCGGCAACTCTAGTAGCTTCATCTAAATCACATTATCAGGGAAAACCAGAGAGCAATGTCAAGTAAACTAGCACTCTTGGTCCTGGGACTTGGTGCTCATTTGGTTGGTGGTCTAATAGGTGAAATTCAATATGACTGTATTACTCTAATGGTTTGGGTCTGATTTCTTCTCCAGGGTATGAAACTCCTTCAGTTCTAACCACCTAGAAAGGAAGACTGTTTTCATGTTGGAATTTTAGCTGAACTGTAGTATAATAGCTATCGATCTCTGTTGTGTGTTTAAAGGCAAATCATCCAACAACATTTCCATCAATTAAAAAATAAATTATCAAATACCTACTATGTGTAAAGTAAATGAGGCAGCATGGTAGAATGAATATAAGGCTGGCCTTTGAGTTAATAATAACTGGGCTCAAGTCATATTTCTTATGATGATGATGATGATGATAGTAATAGGTGGGTGAGTGTTGAAAGCCTCTTCAATTTTCAATGCCTAAGACAGTGGGATCAAACTCAAGTAGAGAAGATCCCTACATGCCACATATTTGCATGGAAAATTACAAATTAAGGAGTGGCTAGGTGGCACAGTGAATAGAGCACCGGCCCTGGAGTCAGAAGTACCTGAGTTCAAACCTGGCCTTAGACACTTAAAACTTACTAGCTGTGTGACCTTGGGCAAGTTATTTAACCACAATTGCCCTGCCTTGCCCCACCCAAAAAAAAGAAAATGACAAATTGAAATTATCGGTGTTTTTATATTTATTAATTTGATTAGTTATCTATTTAATGTATCTTTATTCTGTTAAGCATTTCTCTATTAATTTTTTTTTCCTGCTTGCAAGTTTTGCCTGTTGTGTATAATTGGCTACAGGCTTGAGTTTAACATCACCAACTGGATAATTTCAGGGAGTGTCCATACAGATGACTTCACAGATCTAAACCCTTCCTCCTTTTATCCCCACCAAAAATGTAAAGGGAATAAACAAAAACATAAAACAATTACAGCAAAAGCAAGGATGGGACAAAAACATTTGAGCTTGAAGAAAGGAGAAATGTCCTGAAAGAGAAATCCATTTTAACATTTATCTTTAGAATTAGTGTTTATTTATCTGTGAACATTTTGTGTCATTAAGTAAAATGTAAAACCCTCCACAGGGAACCCTTCCCTGGCACACAGTAGCATATGGGGTACTTTCTTGTTCTTGTTTAGTTATTCAGTCATGTCTGACTTTTTGTGATCCTGTGAACCGTTCTGTACATGGGATTTTCTTGGCAAAGGTACAGGAGCAGTTTTCTTTTTTTCTTTTTCAGTGGATTAAAGCAAACAGAGGTTAAGTGGCTTGCCCAGGGTCACACAGTTGGGGAGTGTCTGAAATCAGATTTGAACTGAGATCTTCCTGCCTCCAGGTTCTGCACTCTCTCCACTGAGTCACTGATCTACCTCCTAGGCAAACAGAAGTTAAGTGATTCATCCAGGGTCACACAACTAGTAAGTATTTGAGGGCAGATGTGGACTGAGGTAGCTGGTTCAGTGGATAGAGGTGTTTAGTAATTTCTGATTGATTGTTTGTTTCACATGGTCCTCATCTTCCACAATATCAGTCTGAAAGGGCACAGACACATCCACACTGATAGGTGTATAAATCAGGTGAACAGGAATGTAACCATTCAAACAGGTTATGTCTCTTTCAGAGCTGTAGGAAATTCATGCCTTGATTTTCCCTGATAGAAATAACACACCACTTTCTCAAGAATACATTTATGACTACTGTTAGTAGATGGAAAGCAATAGAGAAAAGAAAGGGCAGTAAACATATAAAGATGGAGCTGTTATTACTTTATTAATATTGCTAGAAGTATTGCTCATGGTAACTTAAATGCCATTTTCTTTCTCTAAAGCTGATTAACTCAGTCAGCATTGCTGCATTCATTTTCCTAGACATTCATATTTTACAAGTCAAGTCGCTTTCCTCACAATGAAACCTGCCTTTTCAAATATCACATCATTTGTACTGACAGTGAGAACCATTAGACATAGAAATGAGTGAGCTCACAAAGCCACATTTGCTTTATTGAGCAATAGTAGCCCCAATTCAGTCACTTAGGGATATCTTTGAGCTATTTGGCTTAATCTTCACCAGTTAGGAATTAAGTAACCCCTATCAGCTACATGCAGTACTGTGCCTTTGATCATTCCTGCTTTCCTGTCCCGTCATTTCCTATTTTCTTGTTCTCTACACATACACATATTAACTCTAATTTAGCATTTATGTAGAAAAGAGGGTAAACTAGAGATTCTTCATCAGGGGTCCACTTGTCTCCCTGCCCAGCCACCCTACTGAGTCTATCCAAAGACAAAGACTATTGGAGTTCACAGGAGCTCCTGTTGGCACTGAGGCACAGAGGAAAGCAAGATACCAGTTTTATTATTTGGGAATGCTTGAAAACATTTGCTATTATCCATTGACTGCCGAGTACTGTCACCCCATCAAAGAAAGATGAAAAAAGTATAATTTCCAAGTGGTTTCACTCTGTTTTGATGCAGTTTTCATGAGAAATCTTCAAAGTGTGTATGTGGGGGGAGGGGACAGTAAGGAGAAATAAATGACAAACATATCTGAATAAGGAATGCTGGTAACATGCCCAAGCTGGTAATGTTACCTCAGCCATTCCTTTAGAAATGTTTAAGCAATTTTACTGATCTATTAAGAAAATCTGATGGCTAACATGACCTCCTAACAAGACCAATGAGAAAAGGAATGAAGAAAGACTGATGAATTGAAGTATGTTGGAGATGTGAATACACTCTCCATAGTGTTCATTATTGCAAACAAATTTCTTTTTCCTTGGATAATACAGTTTCAGATATAGAGTCTCTTAGACAGGTGATGCTGAAGTGAAAGGTAACACCTTGAAGAAAAATGTCTCATTGATTTAAGCCTCTTTGAAAATATATGTGCATCTCAACTCTCTGGAGGACATTTAACTTCAGCCAGATGGGAACATAGGAACTGGATCAGTGTCTACTTGACAGCAAATAGACAGCAAGCTGTTCCTTAAAAATGACTCCATCAAGCTCACTATTCACCAGGACCACTGGTCTACTTCTTGAGTCATGCCTCACTTGGATTTTTCCCTGCTTTGAGATGTCCTTAAGACTTTGGGCACTATCCATGCCCTTGAGTCTGAGAAATTCATTTAAGTTCAACAAAAAAGAATGCATTACATAACTTTGTATGCCAAACATTAAGTGAGGTACAGAGGATACAAAGGCCTAATTCTTATTCCATGATTGACCCAGCTGGTAACACCTCCCTCTAAGACCACCCTGAGTTTTCATATAATGTTTGTTGTTATTCAGTCATTTCATTCATGTCTGACTCTTTGTGATTGCATTTGGGATTTTCTTGATGAAGATACTGAAGTGTTTGCCATTTCCTTTCCCATATCATTTTATAATGAGGAAACTGAGATGAACAGAGTTAAGTGACTTGCCCTGGGTCACACAACTTGTCTAAGGCCAGATTTGAGGTAAGGTCTTCCTGACTCCAGGTTTGGTGCTATAGACACTGTCCCACTTAGCTGCCTTATTTTGCATAATCCTTTATATCATCAATGCATCTATATATGCATTTCATGTATGCTTTTGTGTTATGGTTATTTGTGTATGTGTCATATCTACCCATTTACTAGAAAGTAGGTTCAATGAAGCAAGGACTTATTTTGTGAGCAAGTAGTTGACAAAGTGCTTCTCATACATAGTAGGCCATTAAAAATTGCTTTGTTGGATTAAAAAAAACTAAATTGAAACTGTGTGCTGAGGATAGAAAGAAGGGAGCTGATAAGGAGATATTATCATGGCAATAAAATCAACAGAACTTGGCAACTGTTCATATTTACTCAGTAGATGATTAATAAATGTCGAACAATCCAGAAGAAATCAGCTCTGTCCCTATGAATACCCACTTCTTAATATTCAAATGCTATTTCCTAAGGATATCTATATGTGATCAATGACAGAAGCAGAGAGAAAAACAAAATCAAGGAAAACAGAATGAATCTGTAAAGGAAGTTGCTAATAAAATTCTGCCTCCCTCTCATTTTGTTTTGTGGCCAGGTTCTCCTGGATAGAGCTGATGAAATAAAATGAAATTATCTTTGGAGATTTTGCCAATTCGAATACTTAGGTCAACTAATCATCTTTACAAATTTGGTTTGGGCTATAATGTGTGCAAAGTGAAGGAAAGCAATTGCTTTGGAATCAACGTTTCAGATGCTGTTCCTGCTCTGTTTCTGGAGGAGTCGAGTTCTCATTCAGCACCATCCTGAGCTGTTTTTGTTTTTGGAACAGATGGGAAAAACAATCATTATGGAATGATTTAATTCACTCAAAAACAGTGCATCCTGTGGTTTTGAATGACATGAGAAATATGGAAAATACCAAGATCCAGGAAAAACTGCAACTCACAATATGCCAGCACCTAAATTGAGGATTGTCTCAGCCCAGTGATGCTGTATAGAAGGACCAGTTGGACCCTTAGATGATTGTTCTCTTTGGACTGTCAATCACTGGTAAAAGAGCAGATTATGACTCAACTAAGTAGGATGTAGTAGATGTATGAATGAGTTATATTCTTTTTTCAACTCCTAAATAGAATTTTTGACAATTGTACTGATTTCCTTCTCATCAAGAGAGTTTCCTGTTTGGAAGTATCCCTGTACCTTACCTCACTGTCTGTATCACTATTAAATTAACACTGAAAGTTAGAAGTTATTAAGACTTACATTAATTCTAACTTTGTCTCATTGCAACTGGGAATCATAGGATCCCAGATTTTGAAGGCATTGTTGTATGGTGATATAAATTCTGCCTTCTGAGTCCAAGCTGAATAGGTCTAATCTCTTTTTTTGCTTTTGCAGTCCTTCAAATACTTGAAGAAAGCTATTGTGTCCCACCCCCGTCAAGTCTTTTCTTCTGCAAGCTAAAGATCCTAAATTTCTTAATTTGCTTGCATATTGGATAGGTAAGATCTCCTACCTTCTCCTTTCTTTGGATTCCTATTTCCACCCTCCTGTTACTAATGAGGACTTACATGTCAGAAGTTATGTAAAATTAGCACGAAGGAAATGAATAACTAGAAAATAAGATTGGACCATAATATAGCAAGAATTAGAGATGACAAAAAAATCTTAAAGATTCAGATGAAAGTATTCAGCACATTAGTTAGTTCATCTGTTGTCTTTATTAAGACTAAGTCCTCTATGGAAGGACACAGAAAGATTGAAGGAAAATATGGTATCAGTGGGTTGTGACATGCACTAGAGCAAGAAATAGTCATACCAATGCAGTCATAGAGTAATGAAATAGCAAAGTATTAAACAAAGCTTGATCTACTATGTATTATGTTACATAGCTTCTGGATATTTCAGGCATGTTAGCTTTTTGTTTAAAGGTACCTGGGTGGTACAGTGAATAGAGGTCCAGACTTGTAGTCAGGAAGAACTGAGTTCAAATCCTGGATTGGACACTTAAAAGATGTTTAATCCTAAGAAAGTGTTCTAATTTTTCTTTCTGGTAGTATTCTAATCAGTAAAATGGGGGAGAATAATATCCTCTATCTTATAGGGCTGTTGTAAGAAACAAATGATATAAATTGAAAGCACTTTGTAAATTTTAATATGCTAAATAAAATTAGCTACTATAAGCTACTATTTCAAGGAGAAATTTTATTTCTTTGAGTGAAGGAACCTTTTTTATGTGTCTTTATCCCTGAAAGTACAATGCAATGTCTATAGTTCTTACTGTTCAGTTACTTAAGTCATGTCTGATTCTTTGTGACCTCTTTGGGGGTTTTCTGAGCAAAGATGCTGGATTAGTTTGTTATTTCCTTTTCCATCTCATTTTACACATGAGAAAACTGAGGTAAACAGAGTTAAGTAACTTTACTAGGACCACACAACTAGGAAGTATCTGAGGTTGGATTTGAACCCAACTCTTCTTGACTGCAGGTCTGGTGCACTATCCACTGTACAACCTAGATGCTCATACATATATAGTAGGACTCACTAAATACTTATTGACTTTCTAATTTATTTAATTCAAAAATTCATTAGAAGCTGTCAATTTGAGCTTATGCCCAAGATGGCTGCTTAAATATAGACAGGCAGCACAGATCTCACATAACTATTCCAGGGAAAATATGTATTTTTTTACCAGATGAAGAATAAGGTTATGATTAAAAGAAATCCAGTGAAAACTCCAATAAGTTTCTCTCTCTCTCTCTCTCTCTCTCTCTCTCTCTCTCTCTCTCTCTCTGTCTCTTTCCCCCACCCCAAAATGAACAAAAAGTCAGCCTATCAGCAGTAGGCAAATAGATAGGATACTAGCAAAGACTTTGTGCCATTGTAAGCAAACATACCCCAAATCTAGTGTGATTAGTGACTGGCCAGAGATATGTATGGCTGGTAATACTCTGTATTCAGAGGCAGTAAAATTGGAAGACCCTCTGAAAAAGCCCTGATGACATCATAAATCCTTGGAATATGATAATATGGACCAGAGAAGCACACTGATACTCATGATGGAAGAATCTAGGATTCCAGGGACTGGGAGCACCCTGGCAATCTGTCCTGAGATGCTGAAGAGAGCCCTGAAAATCCATGGCTCTGAGGCTCCAAGGTACAGGAATACCTTGCTCTGGAAAACTGTAGATCAGCAAAATAACAGAAGGGATCCTGGGTGAGATAGGCCCATATAACTTTCACATAAGTTCAGTAGAGGGAAAGAACATGGCCCTGGCAAAATGTTCCAATTTAGTATCTAAATCTGGATAGATGAACAAATTAAAGAAAACACCAACTTTTATGCACATGTATGGACATGATTTTACATATATGTATAAACTTGTATACATATCTATGTACACAGATATAAGGTTAAAAACAGACAAACATATATTCTACAAACTCCCTCATAAGGAAGGAGAAATTTTAAAAAGTGGGTATGGGGGGAGGGTTAAGGGAAATAATAACAAAGAAGGGATAGTTGCAAGCAAGACAAATTGCTAAAGGAGACATTAAAAGGGAAAAAAGGAAGAAAGAACCCGAATATAAGTCAGGTTCCCATCAATTGGGGAATGGATGAACAACTTTCAGAATAGGAATGTAATGAAATTTTATTGCAGAGGAAGAACCTACAAGAGATAATTTTAGAGAATTTTGGTAATAAAAATGATTCAGAATAAAGTAAGTAGAACTAGCAGAGTAATTTATTTAACGATAACATCAATGTAAAATAACTTTGAAAGACTAAGTGAATATAATCAAATTAATGACTGACAATGTCTCCAAAAGGTCTATGACAGAGCATATTATATGTCTCCTGACAGAGGAGGGATGTACTTGAGTCAGAAAGAGACTTGTTTTTGGACAGTCACTCAATAGATAAATTTTTCTTGAATTATTATATTATAATTATATTTCTTAGATTGTATTTTTATAATTTTTATTTATTTTATGTATTTTATATTTATATTATTTATATATTATATTAAACATAGTATTAATTAAAATAATTAAACAAATTAATTAAAATTAAATATATTATTTATATTATTTTTTTAATAATTTTTCTCCTTTAAGTTTTAACTTGGGCATGTTGTGAGGAAAGGGAAGTTGGAAAGTGACAAAAAAGGAGGGGTACTGAAGCATTTTTTAAAAAGTGAACAGGAAGAAGGAAGGAATTTCAGAAAGAAATATAGACAAGCGGGACCATTTTAAAGGTAATTATGGAAATTATTATGTACTATTAAATTTTAAAGTAAGCAATCTAAAGTGCAGAGTCACAATTTTATCTATAACTCTCTCTTTGTTTTCTATTGTATATATGATATTACTGTACTTTGTTGTTAGTATCAATGAAAATTAAGTTAAAAACTATTTATAATCAATAATCACACACTTTCCAAGTACCTAAGTAGTTTGTTTCCCTACCTCCCCACAAAAGTCCATTTAAGAGAAGATATCCTAAGAAGGGATTACTTTATTACATTCCTCAATACAGAAAAATTATTTTAGTGATTTGGAAATATGATATATTAAGAATAAACGAAATCTTTCCCCATTCATACAGGAAAAAATAAAACAACCCTCATATTTTTCCCATTCAGTTTTAAACAGAAAATATTTGATTTTCATAAGAATTTATTTAATGATAAGTAGGTACTATGGAGAATTTCAGATGTTTGATGAAAACAATAATAACTTTTACTATGTTTGTACATCAATACACAGTGAAGTCCATAATCTTACAGGATTTTATATTCTGAGGCATCATTTTTCAATGAACCTGGTATGCTCTCTCCTCTATGTGAAACCAATATGGCTCTATAATCATTCCCAATGCCATAAAACCTTCTTTGAATAATCAAACACACCCTTCCCAAGGCTCATTCCAGATGTATATTCTCATCAAATTATGTTATTAGCCACAATCTAGTTTAAACAAACCAGAATTTCGTCATTGATTTTGTGTAAAGACAAATCTGTTTTTCATAGCAAAGCCAGAAAACAATTTAGCAATAACTCTCTGTAGACTGTCAAATGAGAATTGGTAAATTTGTATAGAAGATCTTCTGTGCCATTCTCAGATTGATACATTGTTTATAAGTCCATTTCAAAATGGTACTGCACCTGTTCTCTTACAAAGCTCTCTGATGGGAAACAATCACATATATTTTATCACAATGACATCTATGTGCAACAGAGATCACTCTACTCCCTTACCCTCCAAAAAAAATTAATATCACATAAAGCTAGAACATCTAAAATGTTGACTGGTTAATTGTCATAAGATAATCCCTTTTTATGAGGAGAATCTCTTGCAAATATTGCCTACCTGTGTTATTTTTTAAGCCATCTCATATCATTGCTTGTTCAGTTTACTAGTTAAAGAAAGTTTGTGGTTGTGAAATATTTCCATATTCTATATCCTTGAATGACTTCACAGGAAAAAGATTTGAGAATGACTGACCCTAAAATCTCAGTTCTTTTGATCAACACAAATAATAATGCATTTCACATTTATATACCAGTTTCATTTTTATAAAACATAAACTTTTCCCCAAAAAATTTTGGGAAAAGAGTCTAAATGTCTTATTGTGTCCATTTTCAGGTGAAAAAAAGTAGACTCAGGGAGACTGGATAACTTACCCATGGTCATATAGATAGTAAGTAGCAGAACTAAGGCTCTGATCAAGCTTCTTGGCTATAAACCCAATATTCTTTCCATTATATCTAGGAGAAGGTTAAGTATCTGACCTAAAAAAATTCTTTTCAGCTATCTATGTCATATTAACTTTAAAATTACAGATAAAATGACAAATTTTTTTGTATATTTCAGAACTCTTGTTCTAACCATTGTGTTTTTATTACTTATATTACCTTGCAGTATAGGATGTGGCATAAAAACAGATTTTCATAGATAAATATGTATATATACACACTGTTTATATATAAATGGATTTTATATGTACATGTACTCATAAATGCCCTAAATATATAAATGCATCACATATATATACATATATAAATACATACATACATACATATATATGCATATATACATATTGCAGGTCCCTAAAAATCCCTGCAGGTTAGATCTCAGATTGAGGCCAATAATCCCTACAAATTTCTTGGGGTAACTCTGAAGTGGGTCCTAATACCATTTCTCCCAAACCTCCATGTAATGTCTTATCAAATGTAATTGAAACAGTTTTCATCCTCATGATTTCATTTAAGATGAATTATTTTTTTTAACACAGTAATAATAGCAATAAGGTATAGCAAGGACCAAAGCATCAAAATAGCCCCACAGTATTTTGTTAAATATACTTTCAAAAGAAAATGGAATTCAGAGGAAAGTAGGCATAGGCTAAGAAAGTATATATAGCAAAGGGGTAACTGATAGATCCTAGATGAATAGACATTCTTTTTCTCCCTTGCTGGGGTTTTCATGAGTTCCCTTTCCTTGCTGTGCCTAGTTCAGCCTGTCCAAGCTTTGAGGTAGATATGTTTCTTATTATTTTCATAGTATCTGCCATAATATCCTCAATGAAGGTAAGGTAGTGAGAATCAATCCTCTCCTCTCCCACCCTCACCCTCATCACCACTTGCAGCCTTCTGGTGACAAGAAAAAGGGCCTGGTTCCTAAAACATTCCCTAAAGTTGACTCCCAAAGCCATTGCTAGAATACCTGGCTACAATCTCCTGTGATAATAGGAGAGTACATGTTTATGCATATGTATGTATATACATATTTTCATGTGTATATATTTATGCATGTATATAAATTCATTATATATAATATGTGTATACATGTATATATTATGGTATAAATTATTAATAAATACATTAATTTTAATGGAAGTTTCCAAGACTTATACACATCTAGTTCCCAATTTTGATAGATTCAGTTAAAAGTTTGGATGACACCCACACTTTTAATATAAACATACATATATGCAAACATATATGTATATGTACACATATTAATACATAGATGCATGTGCATGCTCATAAAAGACTGATGTCCTCCTTTTGTGCCTCGTTGTAGGCTGACCCTGGTTATTAAACATCATGCAAAAAGAATGTCAGTAGGTCCTATTTAATTAATTGGCTCCCAGCCCAGAGTTAGTGTTAAGTTTGGCATTTGTCAAATGTCAAAGAACAGCTTCGCTACAAGGTGATTAAGATTCACATAGTTTTAAGACTACATGCTGCATCTGGATTACTCAAAGGAATACCCACCCAATTGAAATTACTGATTCATCTAATATAGAAATGTATGATACATGTTTAGGTAGACAGACAGACAGACAGACAGACAGACAGATAGATAGATAGATAGATAGATAGATAGATAGATAGATAGATAGATAGA
>NW_027187330.1:11598858-11640482 GCF_028583685.1 Petaurus breviceps papuanus
AGATAGATAGATAGATAGATAGATAGATAGATAGATAGATAGATAGAGGTAGGCAATAAGGCAATGGACAGGCAGGTAACCAATTAGGCAGGTCAACATATGTGGAATATATACATGTGCATGTAATTTTTATTTTTTGCTTTTTGGAGGGGGGAGAGTAGGGCAATTGGGGTTAAGTTAGTTGACCAAGGTCACATGACTAGTAAGTGTTAAGTGTCTGAGACTGGATTTGATCTCAGGTTCTCCTGACTCCAGGGTTGGTTCTCTATTCACTCTACCACCTAGCCACCCCTGCATGTAGTATTTTTTTAAAATGCCAAAAGCTGTACTAACATTCAGGGAGATGATTCTAATTCAGAAGGGAAAACTCCCTCTTAGCCAGCATTATATAATGATGAGGAATGAGCTAGGAATCAGTAGAACCTGTATTTAAATCCCACTTCTGATACTAGTTGTCTGATTGTGGGAAGTCCCTTTGTTTCTCTAAGTCTCAGTTATCTCATCTATAATATAGTAATAATTATATATACACACATATATATATATGTGTGTGTGTGTGTGTGTGGCCTACATCATAGAATTCTTGAGAGGAAAGGGTTCAGTTAACCTTAAAGTTCTGAAGAAATTTTATTACTTTTGTAGTAGTAATGGCAATAGTGATAATAGTAGCATTAGTAATGTAAGTGGGGTTGATGAAGCAAGTCTCTGATCAATTTGATAAGTTACCAAATCACCTCAATAATATGAAAGCACATGTTTCTTTGTCTTAAAACATCTGAATCCCTTTTTTTTATGGAATGTGGTTAACTTAGAGTCTGACTGTCAGATATAGTTACCCAATCAACCATGTCCTCTCATGAGTAGTTAATTATGTGTTTACTGTGCCTAATATCTCCCCTTAAATTCTAAATTTTTTCATATAGTCCTGAGATATCAGACAGGATGGCTTGTTAGAACTGTCCTAAAGATCAGTCAATATTATTGTCATTGTATAACATCAGACAGTTGGACTGCACCCAAGTGATTTTGGAAGAATTGAATTTACTATTAATCCCTGTGTATTTTTCAGTGAAGGGTGGCTGCTAAAGCCAGCATCTGGGTTTGCTATTTGCCAAAGGAAATATCAGTCTGATTTTTGCAGGGCCTTCTCCATGACTTGGGTATTAAGACCAAACACTTCTGCTTGGTTCTATCCTGTCCTCACCAATGTGTTCTGAGCATAGATTTTGGTAAGGTTTTTGTCATTGTTCTTGTTACATGTCAAATTCCAAGTGTTTACCAAAAGTCCTATACATGGGAACTGACACACTCCAAAGGGCATTTTCCTTCCTCACTGCCAGTTTAATTGGGATCTGGAGTAGTCCACATTATTGGAGCAAAATCCATCTTCCGATGTAATTCCAGAAAGGCAATTATGGGTATGCATTTAATAATAGCTTAAAGAAAGATGATGGCTAACTATTTCTGGGGCCATTAAAGAGAGACATAGAGCATATTCATTATCTTTGTAATCCCATTATCTATCTTAAGTTATTTTTTTCTTTGTATATCTGCAAAGATTCCCTTCATTTTATTTTTACTTCCCTTTATTCCCAGCTCCCTCCTATTTTTCCATACATTCCTTCTACCATCAGTATATAAGGGGACTCTTGAATAATACTGAAATTCCCCTGGGAAGAAAATCCTTGGATGTGGAAGAATGAATGGAATATTTCTATGATTTAATCATAATGATGTTTTATTATGTCTTTCCTTGAGTTCTGTGCTGTTGAACCACTTTATAACAGTCTTTTAAATATATCAGTAATGAAACTCTCTTGGGAAGATTTAAGATAGACTCATCTCATTTTGAAGAATATTAATACAAAATTTCAACATTTTCCCTAAGATTTCTCCCACCATTTCATTTAGTAATGCACTCTCAGCTTATCATCTCCAATGTGTTATGTTGTCAGAAATTACAGAAAATAACACCATCTGCAGTTAGTACCTTCTCAGATATTACAGAACCACGAACACTTTTTAGCAATCCAAATACAAGAGGAGGCAGGGAAGGCTTAATTTTTCTTTAGGGAATAAAAACTGCTCTGAAAGGCATAACCAATAGAACTGTTGTTCTCTGAAATGCAATATTCAGTAAGAGTATAATCCAAAAGACATAAAAATATAAAACTGGCTACACAAAAATGCAAATAATCAGTCCACTTCCAAAACAAGGCAGATAGAAATATGGTGGATAACTCTATCAGGTTGAGTCATTTAAGTGACTAAAGTAAATGTGAGTAAAGTATATGTTGTTTCTTTTTCAATAGTAGCCTAGTACTTAGACATATCAAGCACAAGCAAATTCAGAGGCCAAAGATGATTTGGATTAACTGTAGGAACAGCTCTTCAAAGTATAAAAAAGATAAGTTGTAAGGTCTTACCCATGAATTCAATCCCCAAGTGGTCTGCTGCACCAATGTAAGCATATAAGAAGGAACAGAAAAAAAGAGAGAGAAAAAAAAATGGTTAGAAGTGAACCATATGAAAAAGAAAACCTATAAGTATTAACCATCTAGAGCAGGTAGGACATCAAATTACTATTTATAATACCTATAATAAGATAGATACACTGAGGATTTAGTCAGAATCATATGGAACCCTGGTCTAGCTCAGTCATTCTTGTAGACCTTAAGGCTCAAGAGAGTATTTGGAAGTACTCCAAAAAGTACAGTAAATATAGAGTAACTATAAGAAAATAATCATAACCTTAAGATATTGACCATCTTGAACAAGGTATTTATAAACAATAATAATATATAAAGAACTAATTCATTTAAATAAACCCATCTACACACACATGCACATATGCCAGGATGTAGATAAAAGGATGGCTTTGCAGTCAGGAAAGCTTGTATTCCAGCCTTACTTCTGATGCATCATAGACAAATTACCAAGGACAAATCACTTTTCCAGTGTGCTTTGGCAACTTTCTGAGAATATAAATTACATACTAGCTTGCTAATCCTTTTGCTGGACTGTAAATTCCCATCAGTTATGCTATATTAGACTTTGGGAAAAAATGTTTACATTTGTACATGCATGTATATACATATAAATTGTGATAACTAATTTGGTATAGTAGGTTTAGCGCCAGACTTGGAGTCAATAAGACTTAGGCTCAAGTATGGCCCTTGAGTTTTCTTTGTTGTATTATAGGTGAGTTACTTAAGCTCTGCAAGCCTCAGAAAACTCTCTATGATTTTAAGTAATAGATCTGTGTCTCTCTGTGTATTTATAGATAGAAAGTTTCCAGTTTACTTGAGTCCTGTCAGTCAAGTATCGACCTATCAGAGATTGTGGAAAGAGTAATGCCCTTCAATAAATCAAGGTTATCTTCAGCCCATTTCATTAAAAGGTAATTATTACATGTAATTCGTATACGATTGCAGAATATCCTTGGTACATATTTATTGTCTGTGTAATATTTAGCTGCCTGGAATGAGCCAATTCATATCCTAAGGACCAATATTAGTAGAAAGTGCATAATATTATAGTTGTACAGTTAGAGGGGACCTCAGAGCTCATCAAGTTCAACTCCCTTATTTATAAATGTATTCCAGTGATTCCATCTGAAAAGCAAATACTATTACATATATATATATATATATATGTATATATGTATACATATAAACTCTATTTACTATATATACTCTATTTACCATTTAATGTCCTTTAACATGTGACTCTAACCTACTTTTCTAGGCTTATAATATATTACTCATGTTCACAATTTAATGATCTAACCAAGTTGGCCTTCTTGCTCTTCCCCATACTTAACATTACATCACCTGTTGCCATTATCACAGACTAATCTCCATGTTATTATAGACCCCACTTCTTTACCTCTGTTTCTTATAATCCCTAGCTTCCTGCAAAGAACAGGTAAAATACCACTGACTATGTGAAGTATTCCTTGCTGGCTCTCCTGGAAGAGAATCTTCCTTCTGTCAAAAAGTCACTTTGAATTTATTTTATATAAATGTTGTATATTTACATGTGTGCATGTTGCCACTCCCAAAAGAAATTAAAGTACCTGAGGCCAGAAGTTATTTTATTTTTGACTTTAAATTCCCTGTGCCCAGTACATTTCTAGTAGATTTTTAAAATGGTATAGAAGTTAACCTTTTTGAAGCACTTTAAGGTTTGCCAAATGCTTTACAAATATTTCCTCATTTGATCCTCACAGTAAACCTGGGAGGGTTCTATTATCATCCCCATTTTACAGATTGGAGGAACTGAAGCAGACAGAGATGAATTGAGTTACCTGGAGTCACATACCACATAAATATCTGAGGTTGATTTAACAAAGGTCCTTCTGACTCTGGGTCGATCATTCTCTTTCCCGGATCAACCTATGCTTATTGATTGATTGGTTGTTGATAGATTGAGAAACTGAGGCCTAGAGCTCTTAATATTTCATCAAAGTCAGAAAATAGGATCATAAATAAAGAGTTGGGAAGAAACTCAGCAACAATTTATTACAACCCTTTCATTTTTTAGATGAATAAACTAAGGTCCAGATATGTTAAGTGAATTACCCAAAGTCACACAGGTAGTATCAGAGGTAGAATTTGAATCCAGTTCTTCTGGCTCCAGAGAATGTATTCTTTCCACTGAATAACAAGTCATAGGAGAGATAGCAAATAGTGGTCCTAAATAATTTTTTTTATTACTTGATTGTTTGATTGATTGAAATGGGTTAGTCATATTCTGTGGGCATCTCAAGGGATCATAAAAGATCTTCTTGAAATGTATATTGCATCTTCATGAAGCCAAGGCAAAAGGACTACTTTCTGCCAAATGTCACCTGCTGCTGTAGATATGATGCTCTCAGAAGACCCAGATCATCAAGACTCACATGCCTGCAAACTACTGACAGAAGTAAATGCTAAATCTGAACAATTTCAAACCAATTTGAATGCTTTAAACTAAAATGAACTTGTGTCAAGTGTAGTGAATATCAAGGAGATATCAGATGTGACTGAACATGTAATTTTTAAATTATTCAAAAGCAAAAAGAGAATGGGTAGAACATTTAAATAGGAAAAAAAACTGTCACCTGCAATCATCACAGAAAAGAAGCATCTAAATTACAAAAGTTAAAATTATTGGGACTGTTTCCAGGAGAAATAAGATTGTTAATCTTCATTTATTATAGAAAAAATAACAACCAGAAGTAAGTTATTTGTGGAAGCTGGCTCAACCAGTATAGAATCACACACATAAATGGGATAATGACATTTAAAATAAGTAGACCACATTTAACACTCTTCTCTGTGTAAAATTTAGGACACTGTTGGCACTTAAACATACAATGATAATAATAATAACAATCTCATTAATGGGGGAGATGACATAACAAATTAAAAGAACTATTCCTGTATTTCAGGTCATGAGTTTGAAGTTGTATCCCTACTCTTTTCATTCCACCCAAATTTATTTATTTTTTGTTTGTTTGTTATGCTGTTTTTCCATGTGCTTTTTTGAGATAGAGGCTATTGTATTTTAAGAACAGTGAGGAAATATAAATTTAAGCAATTTCATCATGAAATCTTAATAGCTCTATTATTTTTTTAAGCAATCGGGGTTAAGTAACTTGCTCAAGGTTACACGGCCAATTATTTCTGGGTGTGGTGCTGAGTGTCTGAGCCCGGATTTGATCCAGGTCATCCCAACACTGGAGCCGGTGCTCTTACTCGCTGAGCCACCTGGCCGCCCCTTAATAGCTCTAGTATTAAGAAAAATACTGAGAGGAAACAATGATATAGTAGATGGAGGGTTGGCTTCAAGGTTAGGAAAACCATGATACAAGTCTTTCCTCTGATGTATATTGGAAGTTTGATGTTGAGCTACTCATTTTTCTTCTCAGTGCTCTAGGTAACTCCAAGAATATAAGTTGCAAAGAAGATGTCATTCTACATTGATAAATGGATGTTCCTCATCTAGGAGTACTCTAAAACAATAGATTGTGAATCCAATCTCTCTCCCTATTATTAAGAATAATTAAACTCAATAATATTGTTTAAATCTTTAATTCTATAAATATTAATATCATTGATATTGACATTTTATGATCTATACTATTTTTCTTAAAATATATAATTTCTGCCTCAGATACTGAATGAGTTTGTTTGCAAGAAAGATCAAGAATCACTTGATTTAAGAAAAAAAGTCAGGGATGAAAAATATCCTTTCCTGAAAATTGGGCCATCCAGACAGCACAAACAATAATGCTTTCCATCTGCCATCAGTTGCCTGATATTATATAAAAGAGGTAATGTGATGTATGGCATGCATATCTGCACTGAGTTATTGGGAAGAAATCTGTGAGGACAAGATGTATGACCTGGTCAAGATAAAGCTTCTTTAGCATTAAAATCCAATGTCCCATGTATAAGGTCTCATATGCCATTTGGATGACAACATAGTTTTCTTTTGTTACTTTACTTAAGATTATATTAAGTTAATTCATATCCTGCTCATTTGGAAAAAAAATATTGGGACATAATATTTGAATAATAGTGCAATGAGATCAGAAGAAAGGTTAGATGTTTAGACATTAAGAGCATCATCTCTGGTAAGCACCATAGAAGCTTCATTCATTCATTAATTTAGATGTTTTGAGTTAGAAGGGGAATAATGATTATCTAGTCGAAATTCCTTCATTTATAGATGAACAACTGAAATAATAAATGTCTTACCCAATATCAGAAAGTTGATAAGTGCTAAATCTTGGATTCACACATGGACTTCCTACTTCTAAATCCAGGGCTCTTCTTAATATAGGATGAAGTTATTATCACTAAGAACCAGGTAAGAAATTCTGTTGAGGATCTACGTAAAAATTCTTACTTGATTTTATTAGTATTGGAACCAAGAATTCATAAAAATTTACAGAACTCCATGTTTTCTTGACTAAACTGATTGAATTATTTTATCTCTAGAACCATTGTAAGGAGACTCAGTTGCCCCACAGACTCTTCAAGAAAATCTGTACCATATTTTAAAATATGGAGACTCCACCTCCCATCTTTAATATATTTGCCATGGGTCACAGGGCAGAATTCTGACCATGGTTATGACTCAACCCTCAAGCATTTTCTAACTGGTAATTAATGAGGATTTCAAAGGTGAAAAAAATGGGTATTCTTATTTAGTTCAACTGCAGAATACCAAGTTCATCCTCTGAAAGGTTTTTTTTTTTGTTTTGTTTTTGTTCATTTGTTTTGGCTTGCACACTGTCAGCATTGTTGTATTTGTTAGAAGAAATATTCTCAGAGAACAGTTTATAACAGAAATCAATGAAGCAAGGATCCCTGTTCCTTCAATATCTAAAGGTCTAGTCTTTTCTTTCTATACTGGTAAATTTTACAGCCTTTCCTGAGCCTGGCACAATAGCCTTACATCTAAGATAGGTGAATCATCTTTTCTAATTTGTAACCAAAATTAGAATCCTTTATTGGGGTCTAACTACTTTGAGTCAGCATTCTTTCTACTATACCACAGCACTTAAATAAGGGATCATAAGTCTTAGTAAACACTAAAAATATAGGCTATCCTCTTGTACTCTATGAACATTTTTACAATGGAATTGATGTAGGCATTCCTGAAGACAATGAACCAAATCACTTTAAGAGGATGTTCATAGATTTTTCGTTCTGAGTTTTTGCTTATTCTTGTAAAGTTCAATTCTGAGTGTAACAAAACTAGTACCTCCATAACAAATAAGTAGGCTTAGAATTAGCATCCTGAAGTGAAGCTTAATCTGCCCTTAATTTATTTTATTTACATTTCATTTTAAACAATCACAGAGTTATTTTATGTGAAATATAATTAGAAGTCAATTATAGCATTTTTCCCTCAGAGGATATGTCCCTAAAATTGTTATCTAAAAAAAAGCTACAATTCAAATAAATATCTATTTCCCACATTTGTATAATAATAATAATTGACATAATTTCTCTGAATGCTCCACGTCTTCTCACTTTATAAACATTCATTGTTCAGAATATCAATTCTCTATTTTGTCATTTGATCCCTGCCATGACCACAATCAGGGAGGTAAATTATAGATTAATATCTTCAATTAACATCAAGGAATTTCCAAGGTCACAGGTCTATTTCACCTCAGACCTATCTATAGTTCATTCTTCCATGTGACTCATAAATTGCTCTTTTTATCAGAGCCACCAAATATTATACAGATGCTACTACATTCAGTGAGTTTATAATCGAAATGGAGAGGTAATACAAAGGCATATAAAACAATCAAATTCATGTAAGACATCACTGCTAATTACACAGTGAAGTGTAATGGTAATTGGGATTTGGAGATCTTCCCTGCCCCTTGTATTAGCAAGCAAAGAGGTACGTATCACCTTGTTTCAAGTTCATGATTGTATCAAATATTTAGATCCAGAATTTGTGAATTCCACAGTGGGAGGAAGTTGCTAATTTAACAGGCAGAAGCGGAATAGGGAGGAGCTAATACCATATATAAGGAAAAGCCCAAGCTAGAGAGTGACAATTGCTGAGAGAGAACTGCTAGGATCCTGAGAACTTCATAGAACTGCAACAAATTGAGAATAGAATGGAGAACAGAACTTGTGGTGGCAGAATTGAGAACTGAGGACTGAGAATTAAACTGAGAACTGAGAAGAACTAAGAAGAGAATAGAGAAGAACTGAGAAATGAGAAGAAAGAATTGGGAGGAAGCATGGCTGTGGGGCCGATACTTTTTCTGTCTGTTTTGACAGATTTGTCTGCTGAGAGAGGATGTTGCTGCTATTAAAGAAGCCCTGGGACCTTACTGCTGGTTCAGAAGCCCTGAAAGAGTATTTTCTTGTTGTATGTTTACAGAAATCCCAGAGGAGGTTCTTACTGATGTTTACAGAGGTCCTGGGACTGTGCTGATGATTTGTGCTGATTTCTCAGACTTTGTTATTGGGTCTATGCTGATTTCACAGGCAGAAAGTGAATTGATAAGAATGTCAGCAAAGTGTATGAACATTATCATAGTTTTGTTAAACTTTTTCTCCCCAGGAAAAGAAACTTGAAGGACTTGAGGTGGACTAGACAGTGTGAGCTTGAATACAGAATGGAAACTATACAAGGAGCTGGACAAGGAACTCAGAGACTTCTGCCTTTAAACTCAAGTGACAGGTGGATAGATTCAGGCAGGAGCTGGGACCATGGAAGAGGAAACATGGAAGCTAAGAGCCTGCCTTGAGTCAAGATGAAAAGACTGCAAACTGAGAATATCATGATTTACAGTGGCCTAGGGGTGGAGAACTTTGACCTTTACATTTAGATGATTGAGTTAAGAACTTCTCCAATTAAGAATAAATACGACTTTTTGATTGAAGAGATTAAGACAATGTGCCTTAGGGGTGGAGAATTTTGACCTTTGTAAAGTGTGTCCATTAAGGAGACAAACTTCCTCAAAGTTGAGTGAATTAAGGAGTTACTAAATGATTGAGTTACTAAATGAATGTACTTTGTTTAAAACTAGGTGACCACTTTGGTGAAAACCATGTGGCCACGTTAGTGACAACTTGTTATGCTATAACATTGTGAACACTGTATTTTGATTTCTGTGAATGTTTTGTCTTAGTTTGTTACTGAATAAATATAGAGGTCACTATACTGTGTAATCAGAACCTTGAAGCTGTTCATAGCAGCAGTCCTCTGGAAAGCTGCTTGTGCTTGACTTTACAGGAAGTAGTAGCATACCATGCGATCACTGAGGAGTAATATGTGTAAGCTGCAGTTGCTTGCTAAAATTTCATAGAGAGAGGAGACTAGAGTTAAAAGTTGGAGTAGGATAGGTAGAAAAAGGAGTAGCCATCCCAGTGGTGTAATAGCATAAGCAAAATATGGGTGTAAGGACTAGGGATGGTATGCTTGTTTAAAAGTGAAAAAGAATAGCCCAGGTGAAGTAGAACAGGGAAAGAGTAGGAGATTAGTTTAGAGAGGTGGTGATAATAGAGGAAATGAAAGTTCTTTAAAAGCAGACTAAAGAATTCTTGCAAAAATGGGAATCATTAAGCAGTTGTGAAAGCATCAACATCATATAAGCAATGATAGAAAAGCGACAAAATATTGGCTAAATGAATACACTTGTAGAAAATATTTCTGACAGTAATTTGACTAATTACTTTTAGTCATCCATTTATTTTCCCTAAGTAGTTAAAAAAATCTCAAAGATGTAAGAGAAAATCAGTATTAGGGAAGTAACCATATGATTTCATGGTACACAGATGATTGAGGTTGAACAATTTCCTCTCAAAAGAAATATTATAAGGATGTAAAAAAATTCTGTTGAGGATCTACCCAAAAATTCTGACTTGATTTTATTAGTATTGAAACCAAGAACTCATAAACATTTACTGAATCCCATGTTTTTTTACTAATCTTATTAAATTATTTTTATCTTCAGAACCACTGTAAGGAGACTCAATTGCCCCACAGACTCTTTAAAAAAATACATATTTTAAAATATGGAGACCCCACTTCCCATCTTTAATGTAGGGGTCAAATAAGGAAATTTGTTAAAGGTTGTACCCCAAAAAGTCCTTCCAATAAACCTGCAGTTGTGGATGACTCAAAAGAAGCCTATACAAAGTTAAATAATGCACAAAATTCTGCTGGTGTTGGGAAGTCTATCAGGAGAAATAAGAGTATCATGCAAAAATAGGAAAGATGAAGTCAACTTATTTATGCATCTCCATCTTTCTTCCTCTAATCAATTATTTTTTAATCAATTGGAATCACATAGAAAAATCTCTACAGATGGGAAATAAAGCTGAAAAAGTCCCTTTATAGTGAATATCACTCTGCATTATGTCTACATCAATGAAAAGCATGTCTTCCAAGCTCAGCCCAATAGTACTAGTTTGAGCTCCGGATTTCAATTCCCTTTCAAAAGCACTGATGGCATGTTCTTCCATACTAAAGCAGACCATGGCAATATGGCTTTGGTCAGACAGGCACATCATAGGAATTTGTAATAGATAAGGGAACCTGTTTTGTTTTTTAATAAAGTACACTTTACAAGCCTTCTTTAAATCATTCCCTAGATCTAGTCATACAACATATTTCTTTTGCCCTCACAAACTTGTATGACTGATTTCTGATTCACCGAGTAGTTCAGTATTCTATTCACTCATCCACTAAAAGAGCATTCATTTGTATCAATGGAGGGAAAGCAGGGAACCATGGAAATCAGACCACAAAATCATTCAGTGGAAACTAAAAACAGAAATTTTGCTACAAAAAAAGTTCTTCTGTATGTCAGTCAATCAAAACACATTTAAGTGCCTAATATATGACAGACACTGTGTTTTGTGGGGATATAAGTATGTATGTGCTTTGTGGGGATATAAGCATGTAAAAAGAAATATAGTCCCTGTCCTTAAGGAACTTACAATATAATGGGTGAATACAACAAATACACACATGCACATGCACCTACATGAAAAGGGAGGGTGAAATTACCCAGATTAAAGGAGTATGGCATGGTGGAAAATGAGACATGATTTTCCCATAAGTCCTCTTCATCTAGAGGCTTAGGAAGTTCTTTGTTCACCCTTCAGTCCTCCAATCAGGTGGGAAAAGAATTCTAAGGGTACTGGTAAGGTATGAGTACCAAGACTAATGTAATCTTATAAGATGATGGGTTTCCTGATGATGAGGTTCTAGGTTCATGATGGACTTCAGTCCAAAAGAATACTGGGTAGGAAATAAAAATAACTGTCTTGGGAACCCTTCTTAACTTGAGACTTCAGGAGGAGTTCTTTACTCTGTCTTACAGCCTTCCAATCAGAGGGTTAGAGGGCACTACTAAAACTGACTGCTTATGGCTGACTCCATTCCTCATACTGGTTTTAAATATTGAATCTTTTTTATTTCCCTGAAATTGGCCTGTATCATTTCTAACTAAATGTAAATATTAATGTCAGTTAATGTCCACCGACTTCATCAATTCCCCCATATCTTCATGTCACTACTTTCCAAGGTCATTATACTATTCCTGACTTTGTTCTTCTCCCTTCCCAATATCAACCCCACAGTTAATCATTTAAACCACACACTGTCTTCAACTCTCTAAACTATTGCCTTCATGTAGTACCTCTGCTTTACTTGTATGATTTCCTCCATCTGTAATTTGCATTCCTTTTCCCATGCTGCTGAACAGAGAGGAAGTGGGGGAAAAACTGTACTAAACAGATACAGGATCAATTCATGTTATCTATGTAGATAACTCATGGCTCTATATAGAGTGCCCCAGTTTCTCTCCCAAGTTTTTGTCCTGTGTCACCAACTAAGTATTAGGCATTAAAAACTCGATATCCCAGAGAAATTTCAAATTCATGATATCTACACAGACTATATTTCTTCACATGAACAGTTCTTGTCAGAACTTCCCTATTTCTGTGGAAAGCACCCTTATTCTTTCAGCATCTCACATTCATACCCTCTGCATCAACCTCAAAGGGTACCTCTTTTTTACAACACATAGTCCCTGATCATTGTATTGCCATTCTTACATCCACATCTCTTGGATTCAGTTCTTCAATACTAACAGAGTAACTATTTTAGTGATTCTAATCAACTCATTACCTGTCACTTAATTTATTGCAATGGCCTCCAAATTGGTCTCCCTCACTTAAATATTTCACCACTACAATGTACCCTTTCCATAGATGTGAAAGGGATTTTCCTTAAGTTTAAATGTTACTACCCACTCCCCTATTCAATGAACATCAGTAGTTACATTTTATCCTAGTGGCAATAGGTAACTACTGATGTTCATTGAATAGGGGAGTGGGTAGTAACATTTAAACTTAAGGAAAATCCCTAAGGGGAGTGGAGCCAAGATGGTGAAGTAAGAGCAGGGACTTCCTTGAGCTCTCCCCCAAACTCCTCCAAATACCTATAAAATGAGTCTAAACAAACTGTAGAGCTACAGGACCTATGAAATGACAAAGTGTTGCAGCAAGCACCCCAGTGTCCCCAGGGTGCCTGCTCACACAGGTTCTTGGATCTGCTTTGTTAAAGGAAAGCAACTCAAAATGGGTTAACAAGCTTACTTTAATCAGTCAGACATATATCGTTTACCTTGTTCAGGAGAAAAGGTCAGCACCCTGAACCTCAAAGTATACAGGCATAATTATCAAGACAGAAACATCAAGTAGACAGATTTCCAAACTGTCCAACCATTACATCCATACCCAGTCAACATCTGGGTTTCCACATCCTGGGTTTTTCAAAGCCGGGGGACTCTCAACAACGGCTTCCCATAATTCAGATCAAATCACAGAACACTTCTCAAAGTGAGTCCCAAAACAAAGCTACACATCAGGGCTTATATAGCCTTCTCCTGGCTCAGAGAATGTAACAACCTTATTGACTCACTGGCCAATCAAGAAGTATCTACTGAAAAACAAGCCTCCCACCCCAAGCTTCAGGTGCACATTAGCCTAGGGGCAGGGAAGATCTTCAAAATTTACATTCTTATTACACAAAGTGAAGCCAATCTCCAGCCCATGACAACCTGGAAGGTTGACAGGAAGGGTATATCTCACCAGGCTGGGAGTGGAGCACAGTCTGGAGTGGGCCATAGCAGCATAGACAGGACCAGAGCAGGCCTCATGCAACTGAATCACTGGCAACTGTGTCAGTTTCCAGGCTTCTCAAACCACAAACACCAAAGATAACATAGAAGGTCAGTGGGAAAACTCCATGGGACCTGGGTGAGAGAGTAATATGGTACAACTTGGGTCCAGCCCCAGCCCTGGGGCTTTGGAGGTGATGGCAGTGGTGGCAACAACAGCAGTAGGAACAGCAGATGCTTCCAGAGTTCTAGGTCCACAGATGGAGGGGGACTGAGCAGCTGAAACAAAACCCCTGTAGCCTGGGACCATACACCCACCCCCACATCCACTGTAAACAGAGTTTGACCTTGACAAAGAGTTAGAAAGTCAAGTATCTAGCTGGGAAGATGAGCAGATAACATTAAAAAAACCCTTAGACTATAGAATCTTACTTTGGTGACAAAGAAGATCAAAACATACAACCAGAAAAAGACAATAAAATCAAAGCTCCTGCATCAAAATCTTCCAAGGAAAAAAATGAATTACTTGCACATCATGGAAAAGGTCAAAAAGGATTTTGAAAATCAAGTAAGAGAAATAGATGAAAAATTAGTAAGAGAAATGGTATTTATTCAAGAAAATCATGAAAAAATGAATCAACAGTTTGCTAAAGGAGTAAAAAAAAATACTGAAGAAAATAGATAGTGAAGCCCTTACTTGACAGAATGACTCCACCCTATCTCTTCAGACTCACTGTATATTACCCATTCTTCCTTATTCATTGATATGGCCAAATTGAATTTCTCTTTCATATTCAAGGGGTAGCTAAGTGGTACACTACATAGAGTGCTGGATCTGGAGTCAGAAAGACTTGAGCTTAATTCTGGCTTCAGACACTTGCCAGCTGTGTGACCCTGGGCAAGTCACTTAAACTTGTTTGCCTTTGTTTTCTCATCAGTAAAATGAATTGGAGGAGGGAATGGCAAACTACTCCAGTATTTTTACCAAGAACATCCCAAATGGGTCATGAAGAGTCAGACACAACTTGAAATGAGAGAACAACAATTATTCTGAAAACATACCCCTTCTTCCATCTCCACGACTTTGTCCTGAAGGCCTTTACATGCCTGAAATGCATTCCTTTCTAACCTTTGACTCAAAAAATCATCATCTTCTTTCAAGGTATAATTCAAGCATCATAATTTACATGAAGCCTTTCCTCATTCCAAGTGCTAGTGTTCTCCCACCCTGTCACATTTTATTTAATCATTGTCTATATTTTCTTTATAATTATTATGCATATATTTCTAAATATTCTTGTTTTGTTAGAATATAAGATCCTCATTAGTAGGTCTTATTTCCTTCTTATATCTCTTGTCATCTTCAACTATATCTGATATATAGTACATGCTAAATAAGTGTTTTTTGAAAAATGGAAGGGAAGGGAAGAAAGAAAAGGGAAGGGAGGGAGGGAAGAGGCAGATAGAGAATGAGAGAGTTGGAGCAATGAAGAGTAGTATCCAAAACTTCCCTGAATAGGTCTTCAGAGATTTTTATACCTTATGAACAAAACAAACTTTTTGAAATGTGTTTATATCTATACATATATGTATGCATGCATGTATATGAGTGCATATGTGTATAGTGTCTCTATATGTATATATGCAAACAAAAGTGCGTATACATATATTATGTAGGTAAAATTGAGCTATTAACTGAAAGAAATGAAAATGTAAAAATAGCATGGTTTAATGGGAATAAATTGGATTATATATTTACTAAGCAACTACTATGTGCCAAGCACTGTCCTAGGCTCTTAGGAGTCGATGACAAAAATTGAAAGCAATCCCAGTCTTAAAGTCTTATTTCTGTTTCTATCATCCTGTATGACCTTGAGTAAGTCACCTCTCTAGGGACTGTGGTATCCCCTTATCTATAAAATGAGGGATTTATGCTAGGGATTGTCAATATGATTTTTTTTCAAGTTTCACAGTTTTAATTGTTGATATTCCACGCATTTAATACATTGATAGGCTCACTGAAGTGGGTAGTATTTGACTGAGAGAATCATTAGAGGACAGTACACAGGACTTAAAACTTGACTGGCAAGTGAGATTTCTGCATTTGCTTATGAATAGCACCATACTGGTAGGATCTGTTTCACTGTTCTATAATATGTGCTTCTACTTTTCCTAGTACTTTAACTTCTATCTTTCCTAGAATGAAAGAAGATATACAGGAGAGATGCTATGGAATAAGAATATGATCACAATAAAAAAAAAAACATAGTTATACTCTTTGCAAGAAGGGAAAGAGGCATGGTAGCAAAAAAGGTACAAGGAATACTACCTGGTGAATGTAGAAACAGACAGCCTCCTTATGTAAATGTCTCATAAGAATATCAATTGATTAAATCCATTGTCAACTATAATATTAAATAACATGCTTTTAGTTATCCTAATAAATTTCTAGTTGTTGTATATATATATATATATATAATAATGAGAAAAATGAGGTACATATTTAAGGCAAGATTGTTCTGAAGAGAAAATTTAAACATTGAGCCTTAAGCTCAACTAAAGATAGTACATATGTCAAAGCTCTATTAAGATATTTGTAATTTGATCTTGCATTTGCCTACTGCATTTTGCAACATGCAGTAATACTATAACAATGGTAAGTCTGACTTGCACATGCACAATTATGTCCCAATTTATTTAGTATACAGGTGTGCCTTGTTTTATGCAAATCACCCACTCATTTAAAGTTCTAGGTAAAGAGTATCACATTTCACATCCATTAGAGTAGGTCTTTATTAACTGTACAATCACAGGGAAATACTTTGCAAATTAAAGTACTTTTTATATCATTAATTTTCTCAAATGCATATATATGCATATGTATATACATACATGTGTGTATACCTATATGTATGTGTATATATATATGTGTTACATATTTATAATGGAAGGAAAAACTATATGATATAATGTAAACATTATATACTTAAGAGGGATCACAAAGCACTTAAATAGTAAGCCAGTCTCTAATTCAAGCAGACCTGGGTTCAAGTGGAAAGCAAGATACAGAGGAAAATGTGCTCATCAATATTCAAATCCTTCCTCCACCACTTACTCCCTGTGTGACCCTGTACAAGTCATTTAACTTATGTGTTTCAGTTCCTTATTAAAAAAATAAACTGATATCCTATTGTAATAAATTCAATGCTATATTCCTTCATAATAGTTTCTATAAGGGCAATTCTCTTCATGCCAGTGGACCCCATGGAGCATAAAGTCAATCATTGTTTTTCCTCTATTTCACCACTGCAGGTCCCAAATGCTTAATGCAAGGCTCCACAAGGAGGCAGTACCCAAAGTGGAAGCAGTACTTCACTGTGGCTTTAGCAAAAATGTGTATCAACAGTTGCTATGGTAAAGGAGACTTGGGCCAGGCAATGAAAAATGTACCCTGATACTACTAATTTGGCGCCATTGCCCAGAACATCTTTTCTTTGGGAATTTGGCCAGATACTAGCATCCTACATAGAATCTCTGCTGCCAGTTACAGAAACAAAAGAGAAATTTAATGGGTATGAGTAAGTCGTGGGAAAAAATAACAATGGCACTGCTGTTTCCTTTTATGAATAATTATCTATATTACAACAGCATAACATATTCCAAAGTGAGGACACTATCCATTTTCAAAATGGTTTTTATGTAATTTTTCTTTAATAACTGCTGATCCAGGAGTAGTTTCATGGCTTTTAGTCTTGATGCTATGTATTTTTGTTTCTAAGTTTAAAAGTCACATTAATTTATCCTTTATAAGTACCTGAGCACCTGGGAATACTTGATAATGAACACAGGAGAAAATTCACTTGGGGTCATTAATGGATTAATTTATCATTTTCCTGGACTTAAAATGTAGCAGTAGGACTAAACATTTTTTTTGTAAAAGCATAATGAGTTGAAAGTGTTATTTCTCCCATTTTCATGCAAAATATATTATTTCTTTTATCAATCTGCTCCCAAAATCCATTAAGTGGTTAATACCACAAAATATGTGTGAGGCAGCAGTAACTATCTGATAGAACAGAAGAAATGATATTTGCAGAGATTTCTTCTGATCACATCTTTCCCCTTAGAGACTGGATTACTTTAGGTAGGCAAGAAGATCAAGATGACATATTATCACCATAATAAAAGTGAATATATATCTGTGTGTGTCCGTGTCTATGTGTACAGATGTATGTGTGCACATATATGTATATTGTATGTATGTGTGTATAATCTATCTATCTATCTATCTATCTATCGATATCGATATCTATACCTCTGTGTTAGAGATGGAAGGAGACCTTTGTGATCCTCTAGTCTAGGGTTTCTTAACCTGAAATCTGGATTTAAAAAAATTCTGACTTTATCTCAACATATTTGGTTTCATTTTATTTCTATGTGTTTTATGCACTTAAAAAATTATTCTGAGGAAGGGTACATAGAGTTTCATTAGATTGCTGAATGAATCTAAAACCCACAAAAGGTCAAGAACATCTGTTCTAATCCAACCTCACCTCCTCTAATCGAACCTCACCTTATCATCCCTCACTCCAAATCAAGGAAAAAACACAAACTTGGAGGGGTCAAATATTTTACCTAAAGTGACAACAGCTAGGCAGAGGCAGGACAGGAACTAGGGAATATAAACCCTACTTTTTTTTTAATCTCCTAGCTATATTTATATAATCAAATGAACAATTAGTGAGAATGCCCAAATGGAGTAAGATTTGTGAATTTTAATTCTAATCCTAATGTTTCCACCAACTTCCCTCACCTTTCAGTACTTCTAGAATGGGAACAGTTTTTAATTAGAAAGTTAGTCCATGTAAAATGGTTTGAAATTGTCAAACGATAATAAGCATTTAATATAGGGAAAACTCTCTTGATGTCACTAGTAAGACAACATATAAGGAATATTAGAGAAATAATAAGTCATTACACAAGTACTTCTGAAGTGCCAGGCACTGTGTTAGGTAATGGGTGTGCAAATACAAAGAACAAAATAATCTTCTATTTCCAAGGAATGTTTTCTAAAGGAGAAGATAGCCAATACATGTTTAAATATGGCTAGAAAGGATTTATGAAACAGGCAGGGGCATGCTATAGGCTAGGAACTCTTAATCATTGAATGTGTGTGTGTGTGCGTGTGTGTGTGTGTGTGTGTGTGTGTGATGTATCCCTCAGGTAATCTGATTAAGTCTGTTAACACCCTTCTCAAAATATCTTTTTAAATGGTTAAAATAAAGCACATAGGATTATAAAGAAAACATGTTATATTAAAATATAGCTATCTATTCCCTCTCTGTCACTGTTTCACTGTGTACCTCTTTGTCTCTGTCTCTGTCTCTGTCTCTCTCTTTGTCTCTGTCTCTGTGTCTGTCTGTCTCTCTATCTCAAGTGGAATCTAGAGTAAAAATGTCTCCCCTAAATGATGCTAAGCCTCCTTCAAATTATGGACTTAGCAATACAATTTAAGACAATATAATTTCATATTTTGAAATTCACATTCTGAAATTCCCCAAAGATATATGGTTCCAATGAACTGCAATATTAATATGCGGTCATCTAGCCATTGTATAGTATGGCACCATCCTTCCTTTGTATATGAGAAAATAGGCTGGGTATTGAAATGCTTTATTTTACATATACAGCGAAATAAATAACATTTTTGAACAAAACAATCTTGAATTTATTGAATATATTGAAATTAGCAAAGAGTTTTTCGAAAATATCATTTGAATCTCAGAATAATACTTTAAGGTTCAAGTACTACAGAGGTTATTATAGTGAATCCTTAGACTCAAAACCATTTGCATAATTCTCCCCTCAATGATTGAGGAGGAAATTGATTAGTCAATTTCTCAATTGATTAGACATTTATTAGTCAATGTCCCATGCCTGTCTGAGGCAATTCTAAGTTGGTGAGAGTATGAGATAAGAGAGCCTAATTTTTCTGGTTTTCAGCTTTGAGAGAGTACATAATTCCTGGTTCTCTCAAAGGTGAGGATTTTGTAGGTAGAGAAAGACTGTGAAGAAACCAAAATACAGAGGAGCAAGTGCCTTGATCATGTCTCTGTCTCCAGTTTACTACCATAGAGACATTAGGAAATTTCCCCTGTGGTGAGAATTAGAACTCTTGTTTGAGTTTACTTTCAATGGGAGAGCACTTTACCCTGTATATGATCTGATATATTTTAATCTGTTTTACTTCTCTAATTTCTGTTTGCTATCAGTTTGAACTTTTTACGTTCAAGCTGCACTTCTGATTGCTACACCTTTAAAAGGATGAAATGACTCCATGGTATACTTGACTCTCTTTCCATGAAATGCTAGTTAAGCAAAGATCATTATACATAGGAAATAACAAAGGAATCCAATTTATCTGGGATTATCAGGTAGGCTTGAAATATTGAATCTCCATCAGAGATGAAAATCTTATCAAAATAGATTTGAGCCACATGTTATATTATCAGTAGGACAGATGAAGAAACTTTAGCTCAGAGATACTGATTTGTCCATACTCATATCGCTAATACATATTAAAGTCCAGCTTTGAAATCAAGTCCTCTGGTTTGCTTGTATACTAAACCATTATCCCAAGTATCACACACCTCGTGTGAATAACTAAGTAGAGATAAATAGTTTCATTACTATTAATTCAAATTTAGAGATAATCACCAGTCACATATTGCACTTCTACTACACCCTCTACCTGGTGTTATATGCTTGAAATGACTGCATGTACTTCTGTTGCTTGGCTAGTACCAAGTTAGGTTGGATTTTCATTTCCAGCATTTTTTTTCTTTCCAGAATGATTGGATAGTGCTGCATAAGGGATTCAGAGCAAAGGGAGATTTAGATATTGACCTTTATCAACTTGTTGGACTTCAGCTTTCTTCCAAAACAGTGAAAATAATTAATTTGCCTTATAAATTGATATGTCCCCTTGGGTGTCTGTGGATCCAGGATGTAAACCAGTGATGTGAATAAAGGGACAGACTGGATTGTGATCTACACTTGTGTTATGTTAATATGGTAGAGGGTTTTTTAATCTGTATTGCTCAGCACCAACAAAGCAACCTGCAATAACAGGTGTTTTCTTATCATATTAGTCATTCTGCCCCCAAACTCCAATTTTCTGTTGTGTTACATGTAATAATAATAACTTACATTTATATAAAAATTTCAGGTTTGGAAAATTATTTCTAAGCATTATTTCATTCAATATTCAGAACTATCCTGTATGATAGGTACTATCTTTGATGAAGAAAGTGAAGATCAGTTATATATGTGATTTCCCCATTGTTCCAAAGTTCATAAGGATCTGAGGTCAAATGAAATTTTGGGTCTTCAAGCACATCTGTCTTTCACCTGCCTAGCTTTGAAAGGTCTTCCTTCCTACTAAGGCTTTTTTTCTTTAATATTTCCTCTCTCTCATCCAGAAATTCAAAACATAAATGTTCTTCAAGACCAAGTTCAATTTCTACTTTCTCCTAGAAGCTTTCCCTGATTTCTCCAGTCTTCACTGATATCTCTCCAAGTTGATGTTCTATAACTCTTATAATAATCATTTTCTCTCTCTGAAGATTAGTATTTAAAGCATTTTAAATTTTCTTCTGCTCTCTCACTTTCCAAATAGCTTGGTGGTTCATTCTGAATAAGAATTAGTTCTATACACTCAATGAATATTGATTGATTGATATACAATTTCCACAGTGGAAGAAATATTTGTTTTCTTTTTATTTTTGGAGGGCAATTGCAGTTAAGTGACTTGCCCAAGGTCACATGGCTAGTTTTTTAATGTTAAATTTCTGAGCCTGGATCTGAACTCAGGTCCTCCTGACTCCAGGGCCGGTGCTCTATTCACTGTGCCACCTAGCCGCCCCTGAAGTATTTGTTTTCTTCTTAGACTTGGAAACACTTTATTTTGCATGTGTGCAGCTCTACAAAAAATAAAACATACTTGGTCAAAACAAGTCAATCTCTAGAGTAAGAAAAGACCTGAAAAATCTTATATAATATTTCACTTGTAATATCTAGATCAATAAAGTTTTAATGTCTTGTTCACATCAATAGAGTCATTTGTTTATCCAGTAGTATTCTTTACACTCCACTGACAAGTCTTAACATGCATCTGTTTTCCTTTAAGTTTACAAGCTAGTAGATACCATTTTGACATTTTGGCTGCTTTTCCATTGATAGAAATATCATTTAATTAAAATCAGTTTCATCCCATCTGGTTTAGAAAGATTTTGAATCACCATTCACACTGAGATATGCTAAATCACTGCTATTTTCTTTCCAGGAAACAAAATATATTTCTTCTAAAGATAAGGAAGGACATCTGTATTAGGTCTTGATATTTAAAGAAAAAGAAAAT
This sequence comes from Petaurus breviceps papuanus, assembly GCF_028583685.1. Classification (NCBI taxonomy): domain Eukaryota; kingdom Metazoa; phylum Chordata; class Mammalia; order Diprotodontia; family Petauridae; genus Petaurus; species Petaurus breviceps. The sequence goes on from NW_027187330.1 coordinate 11,620,938, forward strand.
GATGGGCACATTTTGATGGTCTGAGGATGAAATCGTTGGATAACAAAAATATGAAAGATGGCAATTGATACATCAAAAGAAATTGAGGGCCCCCCCATGCACACAGTGAGCACCTTTTTTTTCACTATACATTCAGTATCTGGAGGCCTTTCTAAATCCTCATAATTCTTTTTGATCTCATTAATTCATGTCACTGTTTTACCTTCCTTTTCTTATTTATACAAGCTTCACCTCAAAGATACATTCCAGCCTAGTTCCTTCATCATCTCTTCTCCAGGGTAGAATTCTTTACCCTTTCATCTTAGGAGCATTTCTTCATGAATTAACATTAAACAATATTCTTCCTCTTTTGTTTTAAAATAGAAGATTTATTCTGGGTATTTCTCAAAAAAAATCTGTATTTTTGAAAATGCAGTTTAATAGATTATTGAGCCACAATCATCTATTTATCTAATTCCACAAATTTCTGATTCCAAAATTTTAATATTCCACTTTAATCTCATCCTTTGGGAATGAATTTTATTTTCATTTTTTCCCATTACTAGTGCAAAGTTTTTCTTCATTCTTTAAGAGCTTCTCTCCATCAATTAGAACAATCCATTAAAATTTATTTTAAACTGGATTCTTAATTTCAGGGTTATATAATTGTCTTCAACATAATGGAGGATGCCTTTATCATCACGTTTTTACCCACAAATGTTAGCTAGGAAAAAAAAATCCTAAGAATCTCATATTTTTTAACTTTGTGGTACACTGATAGTTAGCCTAAAATAATTTTCTTATTCACAGTCTAATGCTCTGTCATCACATATGTTCACTACAGTTTATAATTGGCATTTCACCCATTTTATCTTTTTCAAAAGTCCTCAAAACATGCTTTATTGTAAATTATGTTGTACTCAAAAGGCAAGTTCTTCTGATAAATATGGTGCCTTTCTAAACTTTTCCTTTTAGTCTCTCTCCCATATTTATTTTTCCCATTATTTCACTATTTTATTTTGTAACACTGTAATAAAATTTCCAAGTTTGTGTTGTGACCTCCTATATCAACCGTTTCTTCAAAAAAGCACATTCCATTCCTTTGATTCTAATCCAATGCCATTCAAAAAGTGACTACTATTAAATGGCTACCGTGTTGTTCAAGGAACTGTGGTAGGTACTAGGTAGGGATTAAAAGAAAGAAAGAAAAATGGGTGGCTAGGTGGCACAGTGAATAGAGCACTGGCGCTGGAGTCAGGAGGACCTGAGTTCAAATCTGTGCTCAGACACAACGCAAAAACTAGCCTTGTGACCCTGGGTAAGTCACTTAACCTCAATTGCCCTCCAAAAAAAAAGCAACAAAAAAAAGGAAGAAGGAAAAATATCTTCCTGTCATCAAGGAGTTTGCATTTTACTCTAAAATCCTGTTAACATTTATGGAAAAGTGCTTATAGTGTCCTTCCTAGGTTGTATCATATGTTGCACATCAATAATTACCCATTTTTGACTGGGAACATTTTGGCAGATCAAGTCTCAGGTCTCTCAGGAAAATAGTTTAAAAAATGATATGACTCAATATAAGAACAAAAGGCAGAGAAAATTGTGCTTTACCAGATTCATGAGAATAAAAAAGGGGCAAATCATCCTTTGGGAATGAATTGTTGTCATTTTTGACGATTCTTGACTATGCAGAGAATGAAACTACATGTCATGAAATTATAATTCAGTGAAGAATATCACTAAATCTATCATACAATGCCAGACCTAGAAGGAACCTGAAAATGATCTATTTAATCCCCTCATTTTACAAAAGGGGAAATTGAATCCTAAGGAAGGGAAACCTCTTATTCAAATTAAATAATTATTTAAAGGAAGATGAAGGCAGAAGGAAACCAGATTATCTATTACCTAAGCAAGGATCTTTTCTACTTTGCCATGTTGGCTCTCATCTCTTCTTTGGGTAGAATATGCATTCAATTATATTTCACAAATACAAATGTATATTCTAATGTTTATTCACATCTGGACACTAATATTTTGAAAAACAGTTTTGTTGGCATGTAGGTATATAGAACAATTACTTTGCAATTCTATTGTTTTGTCTTATAATTCAGTTGCAATAACCAAACGATTGAGCTCACATTTCAAAAAGTGGCATAAAAGAATCTTGTAAATTAAGATTATGGTTGATTCCATTATATTCCATTGCAAAAATTGTAGCTAAGTGACCTTCCATTTATAACAGAGTTGACTGAAGAGATTTTTTTATAATGAAAAGAAAAACACATAAAACACATATTAATTAAAAATAGAAGACTAAAATAAACCATTTCCATATGGCAAGTTTCTACATGAAAAGAATCAAAGTTAACTAAATTAATGTCTGCCATTGGTCAATAACTCCAATATGTAATCTTGCCATCAGGAAAAAAAGTCAGCCAAAGAGCTTTCTTCCTTTTAAAATACTGATTAGTTTTTCTCACTTTGTGAAAGGTTGAAATAAGACAAAGATAAACTGGCTTTTCAACTTCCTTCTCATCCCCACCCACATGGTATGGTCTTTCAGTAGCAGAAATAAAAGTTAAATTATTTCATAAGCAAGACAGAAATAAAAATTGCAAATCATGCCCTGAAGCAACATGCAAAGATTTAAAACCATATTACCTAGGAAGATTTTGGAAACCAATATAAATTATCTCCTTTGTATTGTAATGTGTTAAAAAATAAATTTGGCTACAGAATCTGTGTATGCATTTGGTTTATTTTAAAGAAATTCAACACTTTAAAATTATAAGCATGCTTTTATTAATACTGCTTGAGGTTCCAAGTTCTATGTAGGTAATCTGTTTCTGAATTAGTGTAGTTAGCTATGCTAATCCCATCATAGGCAATATATTTGATAAGCTGGAGATCTTCCAGAGGAAGACCACCAGTATGGTGAAGAAACTCATATGAGTGTCATATGAGGATAGGGTTAAGACAATGTTACTTCTTAGGCTAGGGAAGAGGAGATTCAGGAGGGGCATCATTTTCTTCTGGTTCCTAAAGTGCTATTATGTGGAAGAAGAATTCTTTTCATTTAGTTATTTCAGTCTTGTTTGATTGCTCATGACCCCAGTTGGGGCTTTCTTTGACAGTGACACTGGATTTGTTTGCCATTTCCCTCTCTAACACATTTACAAATGAGGAAACTGAGGCAAACATGGTTAAATGGATTGCCCAGGGTCACACATCTAGTAAGTGTCTGAAACTACATTTGAATTTAGGTCTTCCTGACTCCTGATCTGGCCCTCTGAGTTTTCTGGCAACACAGAGTTGTCACTCTGCCAACTAGAAGTCCTAGAAGAGGAATTATACTACTTCCATTTAACCCCTAAGAGGAAAACCTAAGGCAAAGACTTCACAATAAATAGAGCTATCCAGGAGTTGAATGGGCTTCTTTAGGAGGTAAAGGATTCATTGAACTTCTTTGATTAAAAAAAAAAGTTAGATGATCACTTGTTACAGAAATCATGGAGGAGGCTCTTTCAGGGGATACAGATGGGACTATAGAGCCACTAATGTCCCTTCCAACTCTGCAATTGTGACATTCTGTTTATTTTTGATCTGTGCTTTTGTTTTTCTAAATTTTCTATAAATATATATTAGGAAAGTTATTCATTTAAGATAGTACATATAAAAAAGTCAATGATCATGGAGACCTTTTATTAACATTTACTATAGTTAATAGTCTAGGCATTGATGAATTAGCAGGGCTATGAGAAAGTGGGGGAATTTAGTAAAATATGCCAATAAAAATCTAATAGTAACCATAAATTAAAATTTTGATGAAATTTTCATGTTTCAAAGATTTTAACCCAAAATCTTTCTTATAAATTTAGGGGAGGTGCGGCCAGGTAGCACAGCGAGTAAGAGCACTGGTTCCAGTGTTGGGATAACATGTTGTAATGGAAATGTAAATTTTAAAGATCTTCCCTGCCCCTAGGCTAAAGTGCACTTGGAGACTGGGGTGGGAGGCTTGTTTTTCAGTTGATACTTTTTGATTGGCCAGTGGTCAATAAGGTTGTTACATTCTCTGAGCCAGGAGAAGGCTATATAAGCCCTGATGTGTAGCTTTGTTTTGGGACTCACTTTGAGAAGTGTTCTGTGATTTGATCTGAATTCTGGGAAGCCGTTCTTGAGAGTCCCCCGGCTTTGAAAAACCCAGAATGTGGAAACCCAGATGTTGACTGGGTATGGATGTAATGGTTGGACAGTTTGGAAATCTGTCTACTTGATGTTTCTGTCTTGATAATTATGCCTGTATACTTTGAGATTCAGGGTGCTGACCTTTTCTCCTGAATAAGGTAAATGATATATGTCTGACTGATTAAAGTAAGCTTGTTAACCCATTTTGAGTTGCTTTCCTTTAGCAAAGCAGATCCAAGAACCTGTGGTAGCTGCAAACCCTGAGGACGCTTGGGGTGCTTGCTGCTACACATGTGGATCGAATCCGGGCTCAGACACTTATTACCCACCCAGAAACACCTGGCCATGTAACCTTGAGCAACTTGCTTAACCCCAATTGCTTTAAAAAAATAAATTTAGGGGAACTGAGGTGATAGAGAGGTAAATATTTTTGCCCAAGGTCACCTCATAAATAAGTGGCAGGGTCTGGAGCCAAATTCACATTTTCTAGCTCCAAATTGAATATTCTTTCTAGTATTACATTGATATGCTTGTCCCTTAATTATATTATAAATTCTAGGATATTAAGGACTATGTCCTACCTAAATTGTGCTTCTTCCCCAGGGCAGGTCTTAATACCCTTAATCATTTAATAAATGCTTATTCGATTTAATTGACCTGAAATTGAGTTGAATTTGAATTATAGAGCACTAGTGACTATTTGACTCATCATCTTCTTCCACCTAAACTAATCCTCCTCCTTTTCCTATTTCTGTCACTATATTAGTTTCTTAATCATTTAGGCTCTGCTCCAAATTAAACTTTGCCATCTCTTTTAATATATATAAAACTTATGTTTTAGATTCTGAATTTAAGAGACAACTAACAATGCATATTTCCATTTCTTAGTAGAATACAAAAAGGTGAATTATAAATAAGACTGAGTAATTGTTTTTTTATAGTTTCCTTTTAAAAATGTAATAAATTAATTGTGAAATTTTCAAAGCTTTACCATTTATAATTCTTTCTGGTTTTAAGCTTGTGCTCTCTTGTGCAATATATGTGTATACATACATGTTTTTTTTCTGTGCATTTGTATCCAACTCTATAAGACCCGACTTGAGATATTGGCAGAACAACTGAAGTCATTTGACTTTTCCTTCCCCAGCTCAGATGAAAATGAAGAGAAAGACAAGGAAAGTGAGGCAAACAGGTTTATGTGACTGGGTCACACAGTTAATAAGTTTTTGAGGCCAAATCTGAACTTAGAAATTTAGAAAGATGAGTCTTCCTGACTATAATCCCAGCACTCTACCTACTGTGTCACCTAGCTACTCTATACATACATAAATACATATATGCATAAACACATAAATACATATACATATATATTTGTGTATTTGTGTATGTGTGCCTGTGTGTATTTCAATGACTGTTTTCTTCCTTTAAGTTTTCTTTCTTCCTTAGTTGTTTTTTTTTTGTCTATCCTAGCTCTAATCCTCCTTTTCTGTATCATCTTTCAATTGAAAAAGAAGGAAAAAAACAGAGAAAAATCTTACAACAGACATACATTATCATGTAAAATAAATTCCCATATTGTGGGAGTCTGAAAGTGTATACCTTATTTTACATATGAATCTATCCAATCTCTTTCCACATGTAGGCACCATGCTTCATCATTAATCCAAAGGAATTATGTTTTGTCACTGAATCCATATCAGTTCTTTCAAAGGTGTTTTTATTTATAATGTGGTTATTTTTCTATGAATTGTTGTCCAATTCTGCTTATTTCCCTGTAAATGAATCTGTCTAAATCATCCAAGGTTTCTCTGAAACCTTCCCTTTTTCCATTCACAATAGCATTACCATAATTCATTTAGCCATTCCCCAATTACAGACATTCTCTTAGTTTCCAGATCACTGTTAGTTTTTTAAACTGATGCACATATTTTTGTGTATGTGTACTCTTTTCCACTATCTTTGATTTATTTTTGAGTGCATATTGCATCTAATATTTGTAATTTCACTTTTTTAAGAAAAAAAAATCAGTCTGACTTATATGAGGTAAAATATTAGGACTGTTTTAGTTTTCATTTCTCTAATTTTTTTATGCTTTTGAGCATTTTATGTATCTCGTTGATAGCTTGGATTTTTCCCTTTAACAAAACTGCCTGTTTATATCTTTCAACAATTTATCTATTGTAAAATGGTGCTTCTGGGGCAGCCAGGTGGCTCAGCGAGTAAGAGCACCGGCTGCAGTGTCGGGATGACCTGGATCAAAATCCGGGCTCAGATACTCAGCACCACACCCAGAAATAACTGGCCGTGTAACCTTGAGCAAGTTACTTAACCCCAATTGCTTAAAAAAAAAAAAGAAAGAAAAATGGTGCTTCTTCTTATAAATTTGAATTGGTTCCTTATATTTTAGGAATGATATTTTTCAAATCAGAGAAATTTCCTTCTAATATTTCCCTTATTCAAATGATACCATTCTAATTTTTTCTGAATTGTTTTTTTCCCTCTTTCAAATATTTTTTTTTATTTTATGTTATAAATAGTTCATTTTAACTTCTGTAAACAACCAATACCTTGCTTGTTTATGAATTCTTTTCAAATCCATAATGGAAAAAGTTAAGTATAGAGAGGATCTTTATGGTGGATTTTGTGAGATATCTAGTAGGGCCTAAGGGAGGACAAAAGAATATTTCATATCAGTTTCATAACTTAAAGAGGGAATTAAGCCCAGAGGATATTGCTTAATCATGGCCTTTGCTATGAGTTGCCTTAAAAATTATATGGTAGGTAGCATCAAATTACTCTGGGAGAATAGTTCAATAAAGTTAGTGGAAAGACAGCTTCACAACAACAATCTTTAGTGCTAATGAAGACCAAAAATCCAAGTTTAGCTAAATCAAGCTTGTATTTTCACTCCTTTGTTTATTTCTTTTCATTAGTCTCTGCTTTTGAAAGTCATTAGCTTAGATACCATTCCAAACTCTAGATTATTATTATTTTTGGTTCAGATATTGGAATTCATAGTTGTAATTTTTTACTTCAACTAAATACAGAGAATTGGTGGGATAAAACCCATGAGTGGACTGTGATTCTATATGAGTATACCTTATTAAAAAGAAATAAAATAGGTAAAAGGTTTTGAGATAGCATTATATATTTAGAAGAGAAAACCATGTGAGGAAATCTACTAACCAGAAATCCACTAAGTCTGATAAAGGGGACTGAAATGAAATTCAAATAGGGCGGCCAGGTAGCTCAGCAATTAAGTTCACTGGCCCCAGTGTCAGGATGACCTGGGGATCAAATCCAGGCTCAGATACTTAGCACCACACCCAGAAATAACTAGGTGTGTAACCTTCAGCAAGTTACTGAAACCCAATTGCTTTAAAAAAAAATAAATGAAATTCAAAGGAAGGATAAACTGATGACATTGGGAAATAGTACCAACCATCTGGCCAGATATATTAAAAGGATGAAAAGTTTAAGAAACCAGCCCAAGTATCATACAGAGGTTTGCAATAACTTAATATCTTCAAGAAATTACAAGAAGCAGAGCAACTAAAAGCCCTGTGACCTACAGTAGTGATGATTCATCCATTGAAAGATGAAAGAATGAACAAGGGAAGATTCTATTTGGGATCTGATTTTCATTAACAGAGAGGAACTGATTGCTCAAGTTGCTAATCATTTCAGCTAATATTTAGTTGATTCTCCATGGTTTTCTAAGTATACTATGATAGGTACAAAGAGTAGTAGTTTTGTTTCTTTATACTCTATCTTTATCCCTTTAATTAATTAATTAGTTAATTTTCCTTTATGGAGGGGCAAGGTAGGGCAAATGGGGTTAAGTGCCCACATAGCTAGCTTATTTTTTTGTTGTTATGTGTCTGAGGCTGGATTTTAACTCAGGTCTTCCTGACTCCAGGGCCTGTACTATTTTCACTGCACCACCTAGCCATCCCACCCCCTTTAATTTATTTCTCTTGTCTTTTTTTTTTTTTAAGCAATCGGGGTTAAGTAACTTGCTCAAGGTTACACGGCCAGTTATTTCTGGGTGTGGTGCTGAGTGTCTGAGCCCGGGATTCGATCTCCAGGTCGTCCCAACACTGGAGCCGGTACTCTTACTCGCTGAGCCACCTGGCCACCCCTTATTTCTCTTGTCTTATTGTTATAGCAAGCATTTGTAGCATACTATTCCATTTTCTTTTATTTTAATCTAGTCAGTGTATATATATTTAAATAGTCATCCACCTCACTTAACTTGTCAGTTTTACTAGCATATGAATGCACAAAAATTACTTCTAATCATTGTTTTAATTTCATCTTCATTAGTATTATTGTAATCTTTTTTATTTATATACTAGTAATTTGGTTTTCTTCTTTTTTTATGACAAAATAACAAATGATCTTTCTATTTTTATAAGACCTGCTCCTGGTTTTATTTATTAGTTTGATGGTATTTTTACTTTTATTTGGTTAGTCTCTCTTTTTATTATTATGATTTTTATTTTTTTTTAAATTGGGAATTTTTAATTTGTTTTTTTCTATGCTTTAGTTGAATACCTAATTCACTAAATTTTTCTATTTCTCTCTTATTGATGTGTACAGTTAGTGATATAATTTTTCCCTTAATTACTACTTTGGCTGCATCCCCAAAAGTTTGGAATGATATTTCATTGTTTTAATTCTTTTTAATGAAATAAGTTATTGTTTCTATGATTTGTTCTTTTACCCACTCATTGTTTTTAGGATTAGATTATTTAGTTTACAATTTACTTTTAATTTATGCTTCCATAGCTCTTTATTCATTCACATTCAGTTTTCTCTGGCATCTGTCATATCTTTTTTGTACAATTCTATTCATTTTCTTGATTTAGTTTGTTAATTTTATGGTTAGATGTAACTATTTCTGAGAGGAGAAAGTTGAAGTCTTCCACTAATATAGTTTTCTGTCTATTCCCTCCTGTAATTCATTTAACTCTTCCTATAAAAATTTGGATGCTATGATATTTGGAACATAATGTTCAGTATTAATATTACTTCATTGTCTTTGGTTTCTTTTAGCAAGATGATATTTCCCTGCTTATCCCTTTTAATTAAGTCAGCTTTTGCTTTTGCTTTCTCTGAAATCATAATTGCTATCCATGTTTTTTTTTTACTTCAACGGAAGCATAATGGGTTCTACTCTTAACATCACCCCCATCTTTTAACTCTTTGCTTATCACTCTCTTTCCAGTGTGTTTCTTGTAAGCAACCTATCATTAGGTTTTGATTTCCAATCCCTTCTGCTATCTGCTTCCATATTGTGAAAGAGTTCATCCACTTCACATTCAAAGTGATGATTACTAAATGTGCTTTTCCATCCATCCTGTTTTCTTCTTTTTATCCTTTTCTTTCTCTTTTTATCCTATTTCTCCTCTAATATCTGCTTTACTTATACCACTGTCTTCTCTTATCTGTCCTTCCTTTTACGAACTCCCCTTTTCTTTTATTCCATCCCCCTCCTACTTCCCTGCTGGGCAAGATAGATTTCTATTACCAACTGAATGTGTGTGTGTGTGTGTGTATTTCCCTCTTTTAAACTAATTTACAAGTGAGTGAGGTTCAATCCTTCCCTACCCCTCCACCCCATCTATTTCTCTCTCCATTGTAAACATTCTTTGCATGTCTTTTTTATGTGAGATAATTTTCCTTATTTTCATTTCCCTTCCCCCTTCTCCCAGGTCATCTCTTTCTTGCCTATTTATTTTTCCACATCATCCCAATATAATCAATTTACTCTCATATCTTCTTTCTATGTAAAGTCCTTCCAACTAACCTAATAATTATTTATTTCTTAGAAGATACATATCTCATCAACCCATAAAGAAAGGTGTGCAGTTTAAATTTATTGCATCCTATTTGATTTCTCTTTTATGCTTACCTTTTTATGCTTTTCTTGAGTTATATTAGAAAGCCAGCTTTTCTATTAAAGTCTTTTTTAAAAAAGAGGCATGCTTAAAATTCCTGTTTCATTAAATATCATTTTTTTTCATTAAATGATTATACTCAATTTTGCTGGGTAGATTATTTTTGGTTGTAATCCCAGATCTTTTACCTTCTGGAATATAATACTCCAAGCCTGTTTCTCCTTTCACATATTAGCTGATAAAACTTGTGTGATCCTCACAGTAGCTCCATAGAAATCAAATAGTCTCTCTCTGACTGCTTGAATTTTCTGTTAAACCTGGGAATTCAGCAATTTGGCTACAATATTCCTGGAAGCTTTCATTTTGGGGTCTATTTCAGGTGTTGATTAGTGAATCCTTTTGATTTCTATTTTTCCTCTGGTTTGAGAATATCAGGGCAATTTTCCTTTATAATTTCTTGGAATATGATGTTCAGACTGTTTCTTGATCATGGCTTTCAGGTAATCCAATTATTCTTATGTCATCTCTCCTTGACCTATTTTCCAAGTCAGTTGTTTTTCCAAGGATATATTGCGCATTATTTAATTATTTTTCATTCTTTGGACTGTTTCATTATCTCTTGAAGTCTTATGGAGTAATTATCTTCTACTTTCCAAAAGCTAATTTTTAAGGAATTATTTTCTAAGGTGAGCTTTTGTACTTCTTTTCCCCATTTCTCCAATTCTGATTTTAAAAGCTATTGTCTTCATTATTTTTATGTCTCTTTAACCAAGCTATAAATTTTCTTTCATAATTTTCTTCCCGTGGCTTCATATCTTTGTCAATTTTTTCCTGATGTTGAAAATAATTTTAACCTATTCACAGGAATTCTTGTTGGGCTTGGATCCAATTCACATTTTTTGAAGCTCTGTTTGTAGTTGTTTTGATTTTATTGTCTTCTTTTGAGTTTGCATCATAATTTCCCCTGTCCCCATAGTAGCTTTTTATTGTCTTTTACTTTTTTTTTGTTCTTTACTCATTTTCACCATCTATTTTTTGATTTGGAACTTCATGATGTTGGGCTCTGTTTCTGGTATGGGGGTTCTCTATGAGGGACTCTGTCTCAAATATCAGACTTTTTCAAACTGCTGTTTTCAGAGATAACTTTGAGCCTTTCAAAATTTTCAGCACTCCTTGGTGGTGTGATCTGGGCAGAGGCCTATTTTCTTTATATGTACTATGGTTCTTACCTAGGAATGTCCCTGATTCATTGGGATTGTGATCAATATTGTTTTTCAGGGCTCCTAATCCTTTGGGACTGAATGTGATATTGCCCTTCAGGTTTCCATGATTCACTGGATGATCACTAGAAATGATGCTGTCCCTTAGGGCTTCTACTACCTCTTGACAAAAAGTACATTTTCTACTCTAGAACTATGATCCAGACTTAGGTATAGACAATAGAGTTGCCAAATAGGACCTATATTCAATACTAGCACAGGAATGTCATGTAATAGCTTTCTGACCAGTTGTCAGGTCCCCTTACTTTCTCTGGCTAAAGAGCTCCTAAACTGCTTCTGCTTCTGTTACAATCACTCATTCCCACTGGGATTCTAGGACAGCCTCTTCTCCTTTTCACAAATCTCTTTTTATGACCTTCTAATTTACCTTGAGCTGGAAGAACCTCTCAATGTCACCTTCTTTTGTCTCTGCCACCTGAGAATTTAATTTGAGGAATTATTTTAAAGTTGATTGGATGGAGATATTAGGAGAGGTTGGCTGAGTGATTCTTTACTTTTCCATATTGGTTCTGTCCCCTAGTGGTCCCCAGAATGTATCTTACATTTACCAGACATCAAGAAAATGTCATATTAATTACAAAAAAAAATCAGCCTGAAATCATTCAGAATTGGCAAAATCCTTTCCCTTTTTGAGAAATTTAATATATTAGGAAACTATATAAGGTAATTCACCTAAACTTGAAAAATTGCTATATAATTGTGGGAATATAGAAATATAAGATTATTGTATTGATAGATAATTTGAGAATTAGTTGACTAACCAGGTTCATGATGCATTCAGTAATATTTTCATGTCAACTAGGAAGTCATAATTTTAGCAAGATGACTCAAGAAACCATACTTTTTTTTACAAGCAACATGGATAAATCAATAAATATCCTCAAATTTACAACTGGTATAAAGCTGGTAGACATGGAGAGAACATTGGATGTCAGAATAATGATTTTTAAAATATCTAGATAGGCAAGAGAGGCCAAAAGAAATAAGAAGAAATAAAATAGGCAAAAATGTACATTCTTATATTTATGTTAAAAAATTAACTTCATAGTGATAACATGGAGAAAGAATGATCATAAATAATTCATGTTAAAATGATGAGTTCTCTATCCAAGATATCTGTCAGATGGGTGAAATTATATCCAGATTTTGCACAATATTTTATTTGGATATTCCTTTTGCACTTTTTTTCACTCTCCTCTGTATGCTTTCTACATGTATGTGGATTGTAGCTCAAAATTATTCATCATTTAGTATGCTTTAGGATAGGAACAGTGTCCTGGACTAAAGCAATGGTAATCTTTTATTGTGTCCTGGTCTGTTAATAACTCCACTAATGTGTTCATTTCTGGGAAATAGATTTTCAGTAATACTTTGGAAAATATCCAGGAAAGGATAGTCAGGAGAGTGAAAGGCATTGAGATTTTCCCAACTGAAGATCATTTGAAGAAAATAGAGATATTTAATCTATAACAAATAAGAAATGGAGAGAGAGAGAGAGACAGAGAGAGAGAGAGAGAGAGAGAGAGAGAGAGAGAGAGAGAGAGAGAGAGAGAAAGAGAGACCTGTAAATATGTGAAGGCTTAGAATGTAAAAGAGAAATTGGCCTAGTACTGCTTGGCTTCAGAGAGCAGAATTAACCAATAATTAGAAGTTGTATGCTGACAGAGGGAAAATGCTTCACAATCTAAACTGTCTGAAAGTATAAGTGGCTGATTAAATATTCACTGGATTCCCTTATATTACAATTCTTCCCAAAAGGCTGGATTACCACTTGTCAGGAAGTTGAAAAGGGGATGACTGGTTTGGTCCAGATAGGGCTAGATGACCCTTCTTTTTCTATTTACCTCCAAAATGTAATTGTACTGGTGGGTCTATACTTTATAGAAGAAGAGATGGTTGATTTTTTTCAAAGTCACAATTTTGAGAGATGCTTTCCAAAGCCACAAGAATGCTGATCCCAATTTCCAAGAGGTATTTGCATTAAATTAAACCATCTTTTTTTGTGTGGAGGTTTGGTCCCTAGCAACCATATGTATGGGTTTTTGCAACATGTTAAAAAAAATCTCTCATATTCCTTTCTTTGTCTTCTGAGAATACATGGCTGTTAATTAGCATGGATCTTTAATACCATAAAAGAAGCTAGAGATAGGTTAGGGAATATTGTAATTCCTTCTGAGATGTGAATAAGCAAATGAATGGAGATTAAATGATGACAGGCATAGAAAATACCTGCAGGATATTTGGTTGTTTTCATTTGTATCATCATTGCCCAGGGCAACTTTGCTGAGTCCTTCAAGAAAAGACCAGCCTAGAGAGTTATCTATTGTCATCCTGGACCAATTAGTCTACCAGTAAAAACCTTAGAGCAATTATTGGGTATATAATTAATTAATTGCTAGTTAATATAAGTTAACTAGCAATTAGTTGTGCATCCTAACAGAAACCTGGTTGAGTTTGTGTGCAGCCTCTAGACTGTATCATAATTTTGACTTCTACTAAAAAAAAAGGTTCACATCTTAATTCTATGTACATAAATTATTTAATCTTCCTGTAATCTGCATTTAAAGAGGCAGAAAATATTTAAAATTATATAAGAAAGTGGTTCATGAAATTTAGTGAGATTCTCTAAGCATGTGAGCAATGAACTATCTTTTTTACATTTCAGTGGCCAACTAACATTGAGGAATATAAAAACCACCCCCATTTGGATATGATAAAGAAGAAACAGAAAGATTTATCTTTCTGATTTAGTTTGACTCATTTAAAGATTAGAATATCTGCGTGGTTAGGTGGCACAGTTAATAGAGCAGCAGCTCTAGAGTCAGGAGGAACTGAGTTCAAATTTGACCTCAGACACTTAACACAAAACTAGCCGTGACCTTGGGCAAGTCACTTAACCCCAATTGCCCTCCAAAAAGAAAAAAAAAAGATTAGAACCATCTCTCTACCATATCAGAATGAAGATAATATAGTGCCATATCTGTATCTTCAGTTTATAATCATGATAATTTCCCCATTCTAAATGGTATGTTTAAGAAAAAACAGTTTCATAGGTTGTCAAGAGAACTAGTTTCTCACTTTGGCTCAGCTTCCTGGGTGCATGACATTGTGAATGTCTGTATCTTAGATTTGTAAAAGTGAATGAAATAATATCTAGGATTTTTTACTTCTTTATTATGTCCCTCACAACCTCCATATCAAGATCCTCACATTTATACCAGGATTTCCCAAGCTCTACCCTGGAGAATAATTCTAATTGGTTAATAGCTTTCCCAGAAGATTAGTTCAAGTGGTCTCAGCTATGCTTCACTTCAGTCTCTACTTTCCCCTTGTATCTCCTCTTCCATGTCTTCTAAGGTCTTTTTTAAAACCACCTCTGGCACAAGGACACTTCCCTTATTCCTCTACTAACTCCTACCACCTCCAGTTCTAGAAGGATTGATTAACCATTATCAAATTAATTGCCATCATTCCTGATAAGTGTCGGTCTAATATTCTATGCCCGCTGCCACCACTCTTACTACTTTTTATAACTAAACCATGTGACCTTCTAGATGCTCGAGTATGGCTTTTTGATTGAGTCAAAGTATTATAAAGCAAATCTCTTTATTAAGAGGATTTGCTCTCTGGGGTTTGGATTCAGTCAAAGGATCATACTTGAGGACATTGAGGACCATATGTGCCCTTGAAGCTGCAAGTTTCCCACCACTGGCCTAGGCAAATCACTGAACTTCCTAGCACTGTAGAAAAATCTTTAAGACTATACTTTCTGAGAAGGTCCTGACTTACTTTGTTGGAGGGATTTCATCATCTAGCATTCTTTATACCACTGAAATTATTTGGCTGGCTTTTATTCCTATCCCAACCCATTGTCACCTTGAGTCCTTTCTACTTATAAAAGGAGCAGAAGTGTTGGTATAGCCCTCTGCATTTGGGTTCCCTTGGGGCAAAGCTCTGCTGACTCTCATTAGTAATAACTTTGATTATCTAAACATAAATGGTTTTTCTTTTCAATTGTATAACAAACCCCAAGGAAAACATAGGAAAATTAAACATTTCTATTTTGGCAGATTAGTAAAGGGGAAAATATTATTCATAGAGGCTAAACATAAGGTGATATATTTGTGAGACTTTATGTCAGCAAAACATGTTGCCTGCTTCTATAGCTTAGTCTATTATGCTCTATTCCAAGTAGATTAAAATGTGATGAGTTCATCGTATTCTAAATTCCAGTATACCCTCCAAGCATAGGCAAAATGCAATAAACCATGCTTATTTTTTCAACTGTAAACTGGAGATAATTCTACGTACTGCCTCCCATATAAACAAGTAAAAAAAATATTCACACCTACACACTGTCTCATTCTTTCCCTCCAAAATACTCTCATCACTTTTAGCATATGAATAAATATTAACTAGGAATACAAGCAAAAGAGACATTTGTTTTCATTTGTTATTGATTTAAAAATTGGGAATTGATCAAAAACTTATTTTAAAAAATCAATGTTTTTACTGCCAGTCTGGTGAGAAAAAAAGAAACAAATAGAAACAAAAAAAAAACTTTATTAAAATAAGATATTGGGTACCAACAAGTTAGCCCAATCACTTATTTCTTCAGAGTCTGCTGATCTCAGAGGTTTCATTAAAAAGGTTTTCAACCACATTGCTTAGGGAAAAGTATTAGAGGGTATATACAGCAATTTTTGTTAACCTCCATTCACATTTACCATCTTCTTATCCCCCAAATAAAAGAACACAAGACCTAAAAAAAAAAAAAACTAAAGTAAAGGAAGCCTTTAGCTTTTGCTTCTCATACAGCAGGATATAAAACATACTTGAACCACTTATTTGTGCATTTTTGTTTCTCTGAAAATGACATAAGGAAACTTTATGCTTATTTAATTCACCCAGATAAGCTTAAGATTCAATGCATCAAGAAAAAAAAAGACTATAAATACTCAGAAATGAATTTGGATATATGACACTCTATACTTCTGAGATTTATGATCAGAAGGTAATTTGGAAATTAACCTCTTTTTGATTAGCACCTATTAATATAATTTTCAAGAAAAAATAGAATTTTATTACAGTGACTTTTCATTACTATATTCCTTAAAGAAATGCTGTAGCTATATCAAAAGTATTAAGAGAAATCATACTATATATAGATCGCACAACAAAATGCATGAAGGACATCATTTTATTCATTTTTCCTATATTTTGTGACTATAAGTAATGCCTTTCAAATTTATTTTGAATTCCAAGAACATTAAATTTTTACCCTTTACATTAATTCTTTTACTCTTTAACTTTCACTTTTTATTTTAGTTTTTCCCTTTCACTATAATATCCTAATGCATTTTATGTCTTCTGATATTAATTAATTCCTTTTTCAAAGCATAATTAGCACAGAGATAGAATTCAAACAGATGCTGGTGTATTTTAAATGGTAAAAATTATATGGATCTTACTAAAAAAGAAGTAAGTTGTAATTATCCTGATGTTTAATTGGTCTGAAATATTAGCATATGGTAGTAGAGTTCTACATTATGGCAAAATGTAAGTTATTGAAACCTGCCCATTACTGAGGCTCCCCAAATGCTGAGAATGGTTAAAATAGATGGAAACAGGTGAGGCTCACCAGCTGGACACTGAAAATATCTGATTGTTTCACTTCTCCTGTAGAAATGAAATAAACTCCATCTAAATAAGATTTAAGGGCTTTGGTTACATAAATCCTAGAATGGAAAGCATAATTGAACAGAGTTGTTCTTGAGCAGGCATAAAAAGAGAGACAGAGACAGAGAGAGAGACAGAGACATGGGGGGGGGGGACAGAGAGACAGAGGACAGTGAAGCTAGGATCATGAAGAAAAGGCTTGAAGTCCTGCCTTTGACATATAAGACAAGTAATTTAAATTCTCAGTACCAATAGTCAATTCTTTGCGACTGTAAATTACAAAAAAAAAAAGAAGAAATTGCTTATCTTATTCTTTTGGGAATTCCCATGCCAGGGAAGGCCCTAAACTGATGAAAGGACAAGGACTTGAAAATGGTTATGGAGCAGGATTAGAACCCAGATAGTTTTGACTCTAGGTTCAATTGATGTTTACCATCCCTTCAGGGTCAAATACCTATTGCACAAAGGGTCTGATGGAAGGGAGTGTGAGTCGCACATGGTGAAGAATTAAGATCAGGGCAATATTGTACTTTAAGTTCATTATTTGGAAAGATTTAAAGTATCAATTGGCTTTCACTGCAGTGGCCTTCACAAATCAGATGTCATTGTAATTGCACCATTTTTCTGAAGTGCAGTAAAAGCCATCACTTTTTCTTAAGTTGTTGGGGAGAAAAGACATCAGAGAGATATTAGGGCTATAGTGAGATGCAGTGCATTTCACAGCTCAACTCAATTTCCCACTTTTCACTGACATTTCTAGTCTCGTGTTAAGAGCCTAAATATATCACCCAGAAAATCCCAGTGAAATAAACTGAGGAGACCTTGCTATCGTTTCAAAGTATATCTTTAAATGGGAAAGTGATAGAACTCTATTGTCAACATATTATGAAACATTTTACTGTCATCTTTGAACAAAGCTAACATATTGTTTAAAAACAAAAACAAAAACAAAAACCTTCCCACTTATAGAACAAACATCCCAGATTAAGCGTAGTTTGCAGAAAGAATTATTAAAATGGTGAGAGGCAGCATGACCCTGCGGGGAAAGTGGGAAGGGTGAAGAAAAAAATCCATTTCATTTGGATTTTAAAGGTCTGGGTTCAAAGATAGCCTCTATCATTGACTAATTCTAAGATTTTGGGCAACTCGCTAATCTTCATGAAGTCTGAATTTTCTCACATATAAAACGATTGTGTTAAAGCAGATCATCCCTGAGATTTCTTCTAGCTCTAAATCAATGAGGGAAAAAATGCCAAAAAAAAACCCCAAATAGATAAATAAATAAATGTGCCTCCAATTAACCCTGACTAAAGTCCTTGTCTATTCATTTCACTTAACCTTTAATGGGTAGCTAGTAAATTCAATGTTAGCTCTAAGGGAGATGAAGAGACAAATGAGGCTTTGTCTACATCTACCTGAAAAACTAAAATGGTTCAATAGGGAACCTGAAAGCTAAAGACTTAACAAAGAGGGCACTATAATCTACCAGTACTTGAGGGCAGTAAAACAATCACAGAAATTAAGTATGTTTCATGAGTTAACTATGGATCAGGTCTGAGTTTTTCTCCTGCTATCACCAGTTACTTAGTGTATACTTCAAAATCAATGTCCTAGAGACATTTTGAACTTACATCAAAAAATGAACTCATTATTCTCCCCTCCCCCAACTCTGTCCTCTTCTAATCACTCTTTTCTGTCAAAGACACAACAGTCTTTCCTGTCTCCCAAATTCATAATTCTGGCATTATTCTGGACTCCTCACATTCCCTCCCCCCACATGTATAAAGAATTTTCAAATATTGGTAGTTCTACTTTTACAAAATCTCTCACACCTAATCCTTCCTCTCCCCTCACAAAGTTACCACCTTAGTTCAAGTCCTTATCGTCCATAGTCTAGATTGTCTCAGCAGAGCACTAATTGGTCTCTGTGATTTAACCCACTCACTACTCCAGTCCCTTTTACATAATGCTACTAAATACATTTTCTAAACACCTCACAGTTTATCAATATTTTTTCAATCAACTTGGATGGTTTCCTGTCATCTCTAGACTAAAATATAACTTCCTCTGTGTGGCATTTAAAGTCCTTCACAATCTGCCCCTGACCTATCTTTCCAGCTTCCTTAGACAATCCTTCAAAACTCTTATCCAGCTATACTGTACTTTTCTCATCTCCTCAGACTGCAACCCATTGACTTTTTCCATGTTTTTGCAATGGCAATCTCCCATGCCTTGGGATACAATAATGATGAATAATGCACTTTCTGTTTGTAAGGACCTTATAGATTAATTAGGGAGAAGACACATGTACAAAGGGTGCTGAACTTGTAGTTAGGAAAACCTGAATTCAAATATTGCCCGAGTTTAAAATACTGCCTCACTTACCAGCTCTGTGAACTTAAGCAGTTAATTTAATCTTTATCATCTATAGCATATGGAAAATAATAGTACTTACTGAGCAGGGTTGCTGTGATGATAAAATGAAATATTTATAAAATTACTTTGCAGGCTATAAA
>NW_027187330.1:11640492-11788919 GCF_028583685.1 Petaurus breviceps papuanus
TACAGGAAAGTTTAGGATGAAGATGGCCACTGAGCTACTCCTTGCACAGAGTAAAATTTCAACAGGTGAAAAGATGGAAGAACTATATCCTGAAGGCCATGATGACATTTTTCTTGGATTTTTTTTTCACTTCTAGTTCTGGGAACAGTAATAAAGTCCATGGGATCATCTGAGGAATTTGTAAGTCAATCAATTGCCCTATTTCTCCTCCACTCACCTTCTGCTGGACTTTGCAGAACAAAATACCCCTCCTCAAGATTTTCTCCAATTAGAATCTAAGTTCCTTGAGTACAGGGTGTATTTTTTATCTGTATTTCTAACACTAACACTTAGCATAGCACTTTGCCACATATTTGGTCATCCATCCATGCATTCATTCATCCATCCATCCATCCATCCATTCATTCATTCATTTATGAAAGCTGGTCTGCCAATACTGATTTCTTGAAGTAGCTAAGGAGAGTAAAATTAATTCATGGGGAATAAAATAAACAAACTAGTACTCCAGTTATACTGAGGCATAGAATAGATGAATTTAATTCAATTGCACAAAAACTTATTACTATATGCTAATGATTGTGTTAAATAGCTGGATATAAAAAAGGAGAAATACCCTGTACTTAAGGAGTTACAATCTAATTTTAGAGAAATAGAGTGAAATAAGACTAGAAAAGTATTGGGGAACAATATTTCTGAGAGTCTTAAATGATAGACTAAATATCTTTATTGGGCAAGAAGGAAGCAATACAAAGTCTTGAGCAGAGGAGTAATAGACTCAGATATTTGCATTAGAAAAATTAATGTGTTGGAAATATGGAGGATAGACATGGGGAGTTGGTCAAAGATGTTCGACCAAATGTTCATAATACCGAGTGTAAAATCTTCTGTATTCCATCTTTCAAACTGATAATTTAAGGAATGGTAGATTTAGAACCACAATTTTTGAAGAAAGTAAAATGACCTAAGTCTAGTCCTCCCCATTAGATGCAATATGAATAATTGAGTTCAGACACCTGAGTGCTGTAATCCAATCATTATTTGACAAGAGGATTGATTTTCTGGAAATGGTGACCTAAGAAATGTTTTGTTTTGTTTTTTTCCATTCCTGAGCTTAAGGCTAAAATTCAAGACTGTATTTTACCTTTGTATCCACAACTTTTATAAATGTATATAACCTGAATGACTGACTCATATAAAAGGCCAATTGAATATATTCCTTGTGGATTATATGGGGGAGCTCCATGAGGGTACAAGGCAAAGTCCTGTACCATTTTCCTGGTTATAGATTCACATGGATTCCATATTTGTAACAACTTTCCCCAAAAGATCAGGAAATGATAATAGTTTCAGTCATCAGCACATATGTTGGTTGAACCTCCAAACTAATTTAATAAAGATCTAGGCTAATTATTTTTAATGCAGATTATGACATACAATTTCAGTTGATTAATATGTGAGAGTTCTTTCAGGTATCTCTACCTCCCCTTGTTTTTTTCATTCCTTCAGTTTATCAATGTTTATTAAACTTTGCTGATTGTACCTTATAGGTACAAAAACCCCTACTCAAATCATGGAACAGATGTGTTGTTCCAGTGCGCCAAAGTACCTTTTTGGATATCATAAAAAATAGTACTGGTAATACATAGCAGAAGTTCACTGACATGTCCTTGATTCAATGTGATGTTTTAGTTACTATATTTCTCCTTAAATTGCCATACACACAATTATCTATTTACATATTCTATGATACCCCAATAGAAAAGGTCAGTGATGTTACAGATATGTGATATGCATATATACATGTGTGTGAATAGTGGTATATGTCTGCATATCTATATTTATATCAATTTATCCCTATGTGGAAATATGCAATAACCAATTTTTTTAAGTATGTTTAGCATATTTTAAAATTTAATCTGCATTTTCTCCATCATTTTCTTTAGTCTAGAAATCAACAAAACAATAAACCAAGCCCAAATTTACTGTGTGTGATAATTTTTCAACCTAACTTCTCACACAGAAAATTATTCCTTACAGGCCAATTGAGTTGGTTCCAGCACACCCCTGTTATTGGTTTATTTTTGTAACCTCAACACCTACCATAGTACCTTATAATTAGTAGGTTCCTAAAAATTGCTGGTTGGTTGGAATTGTATTGAATCATTCATCCTTTGGGTACTATAAAAACGTTGTAAGAGAGAGCTCACTACACATGAGACATGATAGTGTCTGCCTACCACCCTCAAGGCATATTAGAATTTCATTTCCTTCTCTCCTCCTCATAGTATGTATATGACTGGAAGGAAGAGGGAGGGAAGTATGTTTGGAAAGTGTTAATCTGCCAGAAGACTCAGGAAAGACTAGCTTAAGCTATGATCTATAATGGCACATCATTAATGTTCACAAATCTTAAGAAATGTGAAGAAAGTTCCAGGGACTAAAAGTGAATAAAAGTATAGGAATTTTTCATTTCACTTTTTACATAAAAATTAACTTCGCCTAAGAATTTTGACAGTGATGGTGATTTCATTAAAAATACAAGTCAATTCTAGCTTAGAAAGGTCTAGATCAATGTAATAATTAAACTCGTCTTCAAAGAGAAAATATGGTTACATTAGGTTATTTTCTTTTTTTCTTTATGGTACATGAGCAAATTTGTGTTTTATACCTAGAAAGAGCATATGCATGTATAAAAAAGAAAATTCAATGAATTCTTCTACACATTTACTCTTTCTAATATTTTTAAAAAAATTTTATCTTTAGCTACTGCTGAAGCAGAATGCAGTGATATCAAAGCTACCTTTTCCGTTTCTATTGTTCTATCCCTTATTATTTGGAGAGTTATGAGATATGGAGCTTTTTGATTACTTTTCTACATTTTTTTTCATATTGTGAAATGTTGATTCTAGTAAATCAGTCCTCTGACTAAGAGGGAAAAATCAGTGGGTGTCATGACTCAGCAATCAATTTAGAGTAGAAGAGCAAAATAAGCAGTTGGTCTAGGAAGATGGAGTTTATCATTCAGTGTCCCAAGTGCCCATTCTCTCAGCTCTGCCAAAAAGGTAGGAGCCAGGAATTCCCAAGGTCTTCCAATTTCATAGAAATACAGCCAACAATGATATTCCTTAATGTTATCATCTTACTGGGGTGGAGTCAAGATGGTGGAGTAGAAGCAGGGCCTGCCCACTGCTCTGGCTTCCACCTTCCCCAATACATGTAAAAGGGGACTCTAAACAAACTTTGGAACTGCAGAACACACAAAATGACACAGAGAAACTAACCTCCCACAGAAGACAGCCCAACAGGCTGGCAGCAAGGGCCAGGCACACAACACTCTGGGAGCCAAGCCCAGCCCCACACTAAGGCTTTAGCCCCAGGGCAGGACTGACCAGCCTCAGCCTGCAGGAGGGTCTCCAGATCAGCACATAGATGAAAAGGACAAAGTGAGAGGTCAGTGCAGTCTGAACTTTGGGACCCAATAAGTGGGAGTATGTGGCTTTTGCCCCCGGGGCAAGAAGCCTCTGAGATTCTGGCACAGCCAGCCAGCACCACATGACAACTTCAGCCCCTGGTTTGCAGAGTGTAGGGGGACCAAGCACCAGTCTGAGGGGTAATTGCTTTTGCTTTAACCTTCTTGGATCTGGATTGATGTCTAGGGTGGAGGTTCTGGGGTGTGTGTCCAGCTTGCCAGAGCATGTGGAGACCTCAGAGAGGGTGCACAACTAATACCTCTGGCAGCTGAGAAAACCCCAGTGTTTGGGATGAAAGCTTCCCTGCCTGGTAGCAGAGTCCTACTGTGGCAAAAAGCCCATAGGTCAAGTGACTGAGGGGGGACATGACCAGGCAAAGGAAACAAAGCAGACAGAAGATTCCAACATTAAACTCCAATTTTGGGGACAAAAAGAGCAAAGCATGAAACAGGAGGAAGACAGTGAAGTCAGAACTCCTGCACCAAAAGCTTCAAAGGAAAATACAAGCTGGTTACAGGCCATAGAAGACCTTAAGAAGCAGATAAGAGAAATAGAGGAGAAATTGGGAAGAGAAATGAGAAAAATGCAAGAAAATTAAGAAATGAGACTCAGCTGCCTAACTGAGGAAAATCACACCTTAAAAAGTAGACTAACTCAAATGGCAAAAGAGGCTCAAAAAGGCATTGAGGAGAAGAATGCCTTAAAAAGCTGAATTTATCAGATGGAAAAAGAATCTCAAAAGGTCAATGAGGAAATTCATTTCTTCAGAATTAGATTGGAGCAAATGGAAGCTAATGACTTTATGAGAAATCAAGATGCTGTTAAACAGATCCAAACAAATGAAAGAATAGAAGGCAATGTGAAATATCTCATGGGAAAAACCACTGACCAGGAAAACACATCCAGGAGAGATAAGTTAAAAATTATTGGACTACCTGAAAGCCATGATCAAAGTAAGAACCTAGAAATCGTCCTCCAGGAAGTTCTCAAAGAAAACTGCCCTGAAGTTTTAGAACCAGAGGGCAAAATAGAGGTTAAAAGAATCCACCTATCACCTCCTGAAAAATATCCCAAAAAGGAAACTCCTAGGAACATTATAGCCAGGTTCCAGAATTCCCAGATTAAGGGGAGAATATTACAAGCAACCAGGAAGAAACAATTGGAATTTTGTGGAAACACAATCAGTGTAACCCAGGATCTGGCAGCTTCTAAACTGAGGGAATGAAGGGCTTGGAATATGATATTCTGGAGGACAAAGGAGCTGGGATTAAAACAAAGAGTCACCTCCCCAGCAAAACCGAGTATCATGTTTCAGGGGAAAATATGGTCATTCAGTGGAATTGAGGACATTTAAGCATTCTTGCTGAAAAAACCAGAGTTGCATAGAAAATTTGACATTCAGATACAAGAAGCAATAGATGCATGAAAAGGTAAACAGGGAAGAGAAAATATAAGTAACTTATCAAAGTTGAACTATTAACATTCCTACATGGAAAAACAATAATTGTAACTTATGAAACTTTTCTCAGTCATTGAAGGGAATAGAAATATATACATGGGCATATGGGCTCATGAATACATATGTGAATGTGTGTATACGTGTTTACAGGTATACATAGAGGTTACAGGACCAATTTAACAGGAAAGGATGATACTTAAAAAGTGAAATTAAGAGGTGAGAGAGGAATATAATGAGAGGAGATCGGGAGAGACAGAATGGGGTAAACTGTCTCATATAGAAGAAGCAAGGGAAAATGGTTACAGTGGAGGGGAAGAATAGGAAGGCAAAAGGGAATGGGTCAAACTTATTCCCATTGAATTTGGCTTGAGGAGGGAATGAAATACACACTAAATTGTGCATCTTACCTTCCCAGAGAGTAGCAGGGGAAGGGGATGAGCTGGTTAATGATGGAAGGGAGGGCAGGCTGGGGCGGGGGGGAAGTTGGGAGCACCCACTTTTGAAAAGGCGTGGGATCAAACTAGAGATACAACAAGTGGGAGGTGGAATACGAGGGAGGGAAATAAAGTCAGGCTTTTACAATATATCTACTATGTTATGGTTTTGCTTTAGCCACACATGTACAACCTATACTGAACTGCTTATCTTCCCAGCAAACATGGGAGACAAGGGAGAAAGGGAATGAATCTGGAATTCAAAGTTTTAAAATCAAATACATATATAAATACACATAATATATATATATATACACACACAAATATATATATATATAATTATCAATAGCATTTTACATGTAATTGGGAAATAATATATACAGGCACAGTGGCATAGAGATTCTCTGGAAATGTCAAAAGGGGTATGGGAGAAAATATGGGAGAGAGCAAATTGGAGGAGGGGATATCCTGTGGGACTACTATTTTGGGGGGGTGGTAGGGGAAGAAAGGGAGAAAATTTGCAACTCAAATCTGGCGGAAATGAATGATGTAAATCAGAAGTTAATAAAGCATTTGAAAAAATATAAAATATAATAAGAAAAAATAAAAAATAACAAAAATGTTAGCATCTTATTAGAATTATAAATTTAATTTCTCATGTGATTTTTAAATCTCTAGTGTGTAAAGATAATTTTGATAGCCTACTCAATTTAATGAGCATTTACTCAATTTATTGTGATTTAATGGGTATCAGTGATTGTGTTAGTAAATTAAGCAATATAGGTTTAAGTTTGAATTAGTTATGTTAGAATGAGATTTATGATTAATCTATCATGTATTGATGATTGTATTAATTTTATTGAATTTATCAGATAGAGTGATACTGTATTATTTAGGTCTATTATAAAGATTTATTAATATGACCTCTTCTTCTAAGTGTACTCTTCTTGAAATAAAGTTCATAAATGTTTGCAATACCCCTTCACTCCTATGAATCACTACCACCACTCCTAAGTGACCTTTGCTTTGAAACCAAAACTTTGTTGGTCCCCTAAGATACTGTTGGTCAAATACGATTGTTTGATGCCCTGTAGAAGGCCCATGGTTTTTAAAAGAGTCTTATGACATATGGAAGGCCTTGAGATGCTGTTGACAGGGTTTTCTGACTTTTGGAAAGTCCCTGCTAAGATGACCTGTAGTTAATTACCTATAGCTGGTGACTAATGAAAAACCTGCAGACAAAGTGGTTGTGATTGATGAACATTGCCCTTGACCAATCATGGGAGTTCTTTTGCTTCTGAAGATTAGATAATCTTAGAAATGTCCTCACTTCTTAAGGAAACATCAAAGGACTAGGGAAACTCTCAGCAACTTCCCAGGGTCTAAAAAATCCCTCAGTCCTTGAGCATCAGGGTCTTTAACCATGAGAAAAGTCTTGAAGCCAATTGCTTAGGAACCACCAGTCTCTATAGTAAATTGATTAAACATGCTCAGAGGTCTACCTCAGTGACATTTGTTGAAGAACGGAATCTTTTGGACCATAATGCCGATGTAGCAGGGTCATGAAGATGCCTAACAGTGGGCAATTTGCTTGTACTGATTTTTGTCTAACAATTAACATCAAGAAAACACAATTCACACAGGGCAAGTGTTCACATGATGATCAGAAGAAGCAATACAAAGACACTCTCAAGGTCTCTCTTAAGAATTTTGGAATTCAGGGCGGCCAGGTAGCACAGTGAGTAAGAGCACCAGCCCCAGAGTCAGGATGACCTGGGATTGAATCTGGGCTCATAAACTTAGCACCCACCCAGGTACACCTGGCCTTGTAACCTTAAGCAAGTTACTTAACCCCAATTGCTTAGGGGCAGCCAGGTAGCGCAGTGAGTAAGAGCACCGGCCCCAGAATTGGGATGACCTGGGATCGAAGCCAGGCTCTGATACCACACCCAGAAATAACTGGCCATGTAACTTTGAGCAAGTTACTTAACCCCAATTGCTTAAAAAAAGAATATTGGAATTGATTGTGGGACATGATAGATATTGGCACAGGACCACTCAGCATGAGCAAGCAGAACAATATTACCTAAGGAAACATGAGCATGTCTTCTTAAAATCCTACTGTTTTTCTTCCCCAGAAATAATCCAACCATGGCTATACATAATGCAAGGAATATAAGTGTAAAGACTCCAAAATAATCACAAGTGAGTCAATCCAACCTTCTTGGAAACATGTTTTTCCCATTTCCTTGCTTTCATAGACAACTTTATATTTTGCATTAAAGATTTGACGGGTAGATTTAACCAGGTTACACCAGTACTATTGGCAAGTCCCAGCTGAACTCCTCTTCTCTTTAATTCATTGTCAATACTAAAATTCTGATTTTCATCTCATAAGCCAGTCCCTCTTGACCTTTTCCAACTCTCGCTATTGTGGAGGATGCTACCAGACTACAAGTAAATGGTAAATGCTTTATATGTATCCATTAAATTGAATAACCTAATGATTGGGTAAGATCTATAGGAGAAAAAAAACAAAGCATCTGTTCTCTGAACTATGGGAAATGAATTAAAATGAAGAGTAAAGAAAAAAAGGAAAAGGCCTATGTTATTTCCCCTCAAGTTAAACTGGTGTTGTCCTTTATATACTAAAATTTTCTCTTTCAGGGTTCAAGGCCTGGGATTTTTAATAATTTTAAAATTCACAAAGAGATGTGAAGAATATACCTTTTAATATATAATCAGTCACTTTATTTGCAGAATCTGCTCAGAGAATATTAGCTTAGGGTGTGAATTTAGGTTTCAAAAAGACAGATGTAAAGGTTGCTACAAAAGCACCATGGGTATGAGATAAAATACTGTATTGAAATATTTCTAGAATAGTCCTGCTTGATCATGTGTTGAGTTAACATTTGGATTCCTCTTCAAGAGTAGTCAAAATGCCAATTCTAACTGTTAGTGCCAAGGGCAGCTCTCAAGAGACCATGTTGTTGCAGCATTAAATAAATAATTTATTTGCTGAAGAACTATGGAGAAAGTTTCACACTATTGCATAGGAGACAGCAGCAGAAACAACTACAGCTACAACAAAACATTCCTATGAAAAAGAAGAGCAAGACAGCAAAATGGCTCCCTGATGAGGCTTTACAAACAGCTGAGGAAGAAAAGGAAGTAAAAAGAAAAGGGAAAAGGGAAATGAATGTCCAACTGAATGCAAAATCCCATAAAATAGCAAGTAGAGATAAAGTTTTCTTAAATTAAAAATGCAAAGGAATAAAAGAAAACAATAGAATGGAAAAGACAAGAGATTTCTTCAAAAATATTAGAGCCATCAAAACATTTCATGCAGAAATGAGCATGATAAAATGCAGAAATGGTAAGGACTTAAGATTCTTAAGATTATGCAAGCTAGGCTTCAGGAATATGTAAACCAAGAATGATCAGAAGAGCTGGCTGGCTTTTGAAGAGGCAGAAGTATAAAGCAAATAACCAACATTGTCTGGATTATTAAGGAAGCAAGAGAGTTCCAGAAAAAAAAATCTACTTTTGCTTCATTGACTACACTAAAGCTTTTGATTATATGGACCATGACAAAATGTGGCAAGTCCTTAAAGGGATGGCAGTACCAAATCATCTTACTTGTCTCCTGAGGATCCTATATGTACCTCAAGAATCAACAGTTAGAACTAAACAAGGAACAAATGATGGATTTAAGATTGGAAAAGGGACTATGACAGGGCTGTATGTTGTCATCTTATTTATTTTATTTATATGCAGACTACGTCATGCCTGGAATACCAGGTAAGATGAATCTACAGAAATAATTAAGATGACCAGGAGAAACATCAACAATTTCATATATATAAATAAAGCCACTCTGATGGCAGAAAATGAAGAGGAATTAAGAAGCCTCTTGATTAGGTTTAAAAGAGGATATTCGGTCAAAAGAGGAGAGTGTAAAAGTGTTAAACTGACTGGAAGCTTAATGTAAAAACAAATTAAAAAACAATTATGTAAGTAAACCTAAGAACTTGGTAACTGGTCCCATCACTTCCTGGCTAATAATGGGAGAAAAAATGGAAGCAGTGTCAGGTCTTATATTCTTGAGCGCAAAGATCATTGCAGATGGTGACTGGAGCCATGAAATTAAAAGATGTTTGCTTCTTGGAAGGAAAACTATAGAAAGTCTGGACAGCATACTAAAAACCAGTAGCATTACCTTGCCAACAAAGGTCCAAATAGTCAAAGCTATGTTTTTTTGTTTGTTTTCCCAGGAGCAATGTATGACTGTGAGCTTTGGAACAAAAAGAAAGCTAAGTGTTGCACATCTGACTCTGGAATTTTTGGTTCTTAAAAATCCACTGGGTGACAATGAGATCAAGTCAACAAATACTTAAAGAAATTAATTCAGACTTTTCACTGGAAGGTCAAATACTGAAACTGAAGTTTAAATACTTTGGCCACATAATGAAAGGGCAGTGCTCATTGAAAAAAACCTCAATATTGGGAAAGACTGAAGACAAAAGGAGAAAGGGATAGCAGAGGATGAGGTGGACAGATATCATAATGGAAGCAATGAATATCAGTTTGGATTGACTTTGTAAGATAGTAGGGGATAAAAAAAATCTGTACTATGGTCCATGAGGTCATGAAGCATCAGAAACAACAAATCAGAAGAATTAATGCCTGAACAACCTCAACATTTAGATGGATAGGGACTTAAAAATGTAACTGGCTTTTCATTTTTTAGTCATATGCTGACTAATTTATCCATGACAACATGAAAAACATTTTTGTAGGTTTCTTCCAGCATGTTCTACTAGATGCTTTAAAGAGCACCTTATAAACACTAGAGACTCATGGAATAATCGAAAATACCTGATAAATATAGAGGAAAATTTAACACATATACAAACTTTTTAAGGATTTTCAGAGATTATATAGATTAAATCCTTAATTCAATAGTGCCAAACATGACTGAATGGATCCTGCTCAAATTATCTTAGAATGCCACAAATTAACATTACATTTTATTACATTTTTATTTATTTTGTTAAACATTTCCTAATTAGATTTCAACCTGATTGTGTTTTCTGGGAGTTTTGCCATACACCATGGGCAGCAAATTTGATAGTTCTACACTTAACCATTATTTTTGTTTAAGTCTTGTGGTAGAATTAAATATATGTTTAAAAAACAGGATTTGGGGTTCTTCTCCAAAGCTATGGATGGATGAATCAGATATTAATAGCAGGTATTACTTTTAGGTAAGAGTTGGACTAAATTGTACCTGACCCTTGTACATTTAATTCTAAAATACTGTGATTGTTACTACATCTCATTCGAATAATATTTAGGTATCATGAAGTCAGAACTTGTAAAACTAATTCTTATATTTGGATGAGTTATTAAAAAAAACTACTCTTGTGAACAAGACATGCCACCTCTTTACTCTTAACATTTTCTCTGCTGTCTCCCATGCCTAGAATACTCTCCCTCCTCCACTCTGTCTTTTAACCTTCCTGGTGTCTTTTAATTCCCAACTAAAATTCTACCTTCTACATGAAACTTTAATCATACCCCCACAAATTGCAGAGACTTCTCTCTCTTTTATTTCCTATTTAGTCTATATGTTTCTTGCTTTGTCTATATTTACTTGGCTGTTATCTACCCCATTAGATTTTAAGCTCCTTGAGGGTGCAGACTGTCATTTGCCTCTTTTTGGATCCTCAATACTTAGCACATATTAAGCTCTTAATAAAATTTTATTGATTGCTGAGTGTAAATCAACTGAGTATTGTACTATAGAAGGACCTTAAGAACTGTTCTCAAAATTCCATGAATATGGGACTTAGATAAACCTAGGAACAAAGATGTACAGCTAGAAAGACCTTAGAGATAATGAAATTCAACTCTTTCATTTTACAGATGAGGAAATAGCCCCAAAGAGGTATATGATTTGTTCAATATCACACAGCTAGTAAATACACATTTACTAGCTGTGTGATATTGAACAATATGTTTTTAATTCTAATTTATTAAAAATTTGTTTACTTTTAGTTTACAAGATTCAATTCCACAATTCCTTGAGTTCACATTTTGTCCTCCTCCCTTCCCTCCCCCTCCCCCCATGGCGGCATACAGTCAAGTATAGGATTTGTAAGTACTTTCACATTATACATTAGTCAGGTTATAAAGACGGATTGTATCAGATGGAATGAAAAATGGTAAAGAGGAAATAAAACCAAACAATAAAAGGAAAAAGATCAGGTAGTTTGCTTCAATCTGGATATAAATGCAGTTCTTTCTAGTTGTTTCTCTGGATGTACACATTTCTCTCTATCATGAGTGTTTTGGGATTGACTTATATCACTGCATTACTGAGAAGAGTCCAGTCTATCAAGGTTGGTCATCACACATACGTTGTGTCTGTAATTGTGTACAAATTTCTCCTGGTTCTACTCTTCTCACTCAGCATCATTTCATATAAGCCTCATATGAGGCTTATAATTCTAAATTTTAATTCTTAATCCATCATCAATTTCACTGTTCCAGGCTGCCTTCCAGAAAGACTGACATGAATACTTTGTACTCTATCTTTAAAAACAGAACAAACAAAATACATGAAAGTGAGTGCAAAAACATCCCATTTTCTCTGTGAACTAAACTTAAGGACAATATTTTATCCCCAGGATGAACTGTTTATCAAATTTATTCTGTCATATTGTTGCAGAATATCAATTCCTCGTAGCTTTCCCTCAAGGATATGAAATTTTAAGTCACGATGTTAGAGTGAATAAACTAATGGCCCTAGGTTACTGTGGCATCTTTCCCCATGCCCCCTTTTACCACTGACATTTTCAATTGGAATTCCCTCAAAAAAATACTAAGTGCTTTAAAAATAAAAAAACTAAATTTTGTACTGGGTTGAATAAGTTTTTAAAATAGTGTTTTAGGTTAAATAGAAATTGTTGGCTATGATTTATTCTATTATGCAAAGGCATTGCAAATTTACAAATATTAATTTTAATTAAATATTAAAATTAAAGTACATTTAAATTATAGTTTAACTATGATACTAAAGTAATTTGGGTAGCATTATGTTAACTCTAAACACTGTACCCAAAACAGAAAAAAGACTGAACATCTGTCCTATTGGGAAGGCAAGTTGTTGGAAAAATAAGCATTATCATAAGAGATTATAAATGATCATAATTTGATTGTTGTTCTCTTTCATTAGTTTGCATATTCTTTTTTGGCTAAAGAATCCAAATATCTGATAGTGGCAGAATGGAATATTTTACATTTATATACATTTCCCATAACCTGTATTATTTGACATTTTCCATAAAAGTCAGAACTGTGGCATGGTCTAGACACTCTGTAGAAGAATCATTTTCATTCCAATGGAAACTGTCAGCTGCATTCTCCATTTAGCTTTGGTCAGCTTTGGCAGCAGTAGAGTCAAACAGACACCATTTGTTCTGCTGACATGTGAATAAGTTGGAAACATTTAAACTCAATTACAGTGCAGTAATTAGGGTTATAAACACTTCAGTACTGAATACATAAAACTGGCATATATCTTGTTATCCGATTGCTATCCCTTTCATTGTATTGTCCCAGATAGAGTGAGGGGCTCTCAAGTGACTTTCTCTCCTCGCTCCATTTAGGTCTAGACCTTTGATTTCTATGGTGTGGACAATTCCCAATGAGGAAATCACCTGCAAAAATGAAGATCCGAAAGAGTCTTAGAACTGTTTTCTTGTATACTTAGATTTTAAATGACTTAACTTAGGGTGACAAAGCTAATATATTGCATCATAGGTGGAAACTGAACTCAGGTCTTCTTGACTCTGACACTGGTTCTCAATCCTCTATGTACCACTGTCTTTTCTCCAAATAATACATGTAAAAAAGTAAAATGCCAAAAATTAAACATCAAAACTGTAACTTTGATTTTGTTATTGTAAGAAACCAGGTTCTAGGGGCGGCCAGGTGGCTCAGAGAGTAAGAGTACTGGCTCCAGTGTCAGGATGACCTGGGGATCAAATCTGGGCTCAGATACTTAGTACCCACCTAGAAACACCTGGCCATGTAACCTTGAGCAAGTTACTTAACCCCAATTGCTTAGGGGTGGCCAGGTGGCTCAGTGAGTAAGAACACTGGTTACAGTGTCGGGATGACCTGGAGATCAAATCCGGGCTCAGATACTTAGCACCCACGCTGAAACACCTGGCCATGTAACCTTGAGCAAGTTACTTAACCCCAATTGCTTCAAAAAAAATAATGCTACAAATGTGTGCTAACAATTAATCCTTAGTTCATTTGGGTGTAACCACATAGTTAAATAATGTCAAAACATTAATTACTTAAAAAAACCCCATATTTTAGGGTAAAAATCTATCATTTTCTAGGATTATGATCTCCTGCACAGGGAATATCCACAACAATGAAACTATTCATTAAAGTGAATGAACTATAATACAAGACAATGTTTGAACCTTTGTTATCTGGGGCTCCTTACAGTCTCCTTAGAGGCAGCTTAAATAGGACAGTGAATAGCGCACTGTGCATGGATTCCAGAATATTTGAATTCAAACCTGGTCTCAGAGACTTACTAATGGTATCCCTTAGGCAAGTCAGGTAACCTCTCTCTGCCTCACTTTCCTTAAAGTAAAATGTACCTCTCAGTTTGCTGTGAATATCAACTGAGATATTGGCAGTGTTTAGCTCAGTGCTGGTAAAAAGGAAGCATTTGATAAATGCTTGTTTTGTTCCTCTCTTCTTCACTTTTCCTACCTCCCACTCCTAATTTATGGTCACATAGCATATTACATGAGAAGAAAATGAGATAATAAGCTGTGTATCTTTGGAATAACAATCAAGCCAAGAACATTCAACCCAGGAAATATATGTATAATGTACTAATTGGATTCCTTCTTTAAAAAAGGAAATACATAAGTAGAAATTACTTCTATCATACACATTAGTATACATTATGTATGAAGTTAGAGCACTTACCACCTGGTACAAAAATAATTGTACCTAGCTTTGCATATAATAGCACATACTTTTGAAACATTTTCCTGCATATAGCTGCCTATCCTGACTATATCTCCTACATAATATGTTTCATGTTATCTTTGTCTTTCCATATATATCCATAGGTATTACTATGTACTTGTGGGTAGCTAGGTGGTACAATGGAGAAAGTGCTGAACCTGGAGTCAAAAAGACTCATCTTTCTGAATTCAAATCTGGCCTCAGATACCTATTAGCTGTGTGATCCTGGATAAGCCACTTTAGCTTATTTGCCTCAGTTTCCTCATTTGTAAAATGAGCTGGAGGAGGAAGTAATAAACCACTCCAGTATCTTTACTAAGAGCATCTCAAATGACATCACAAAGAATAAGATATGACTGAAAAATGAATGAACAAAAAACATGTTTCCATATACACATATATGAAGACATTAATTTATTCATACTTCTATGCATATATATGTAATTTAATGCTAATTCACATTGTTTTTAAATTGGGACCTGTCTGCATTGAATTATCTGAGAATTAAATATACTAGTAGTATATAAAATGGGAACACAGCTGGATTGGGCTTCATCACAGCTTGGTTAAAATCTTGGCTTTGCTATTTACTGCCTGTGTAATTTAAGCCAAGTCCGACATATACTCATCTATAAAATAAAAAGGCTGGAAAAGATGCATTCTGAGGTCCTTCCAACCTCCAAACTAATGATATTGTAAACCTTTTTGTGGAGAGAAGAAAGCATAAATATAAGATGAAGCATTTTCTATTTAATTAAATGTATTTGTTTATGCAAAGAGGAAGCCAATTCAGATACCAGATCAAACTAGGAAAACAAGCAAAGCAAATCAAAAATGACATCTATATAAAAAAGTATTTTTCTGTCAAATTTCATCTGTTGACCATTTTGGGAAGATGTTGGTCAAGGTATCAGTTATGTTGGAGTCAAGGAAAAGGGAGTGGAAAACAAGAAGTGGTTCCTTATAAACACTATCATGTTATCATCCTTTTTCATAATGAAAGCAAATGAAAGTAGGATAAGAGGAAAAGGAAGGAGAGTAATGTATTTATATAGCACTCTAATATTTGTGAATTGATTTGTAAACCTTGTACCATTTTACCATCCCAACCCTAGGAGTTATTTGCTCTTAGTATACCAATTTACAGATGAGGATACTAAGGCAAACAGAGGTCAAGTGACTTGCCCAAGATTACAGACCTGGTAAGTGTCTGAGATCTGACTTGAAATTAGGTCTTCCTGACTCCAGGCCTAGCATCCTATCCACTCAACCACTTTGATGCTACCAGCGAGTAACTAAACTTGTTAGCCAGGACAAGTCAGTCAATTTATACAGGGCTCAAACATGCCCAAGGAGACAACTTATGCACTGTCATAGATATGCTAGAGTGAGTGATGGTAGTGAGATATCTAACAAAAGGCCCTCATATTGGTGGAATAATTTGTGTTTTGCACTTGTATGGATATTTATATACTGTTTCACAGATTCCAAAATGCATTTATCACCATCATTTTTTTTCACATTAAAGTTTTTTAGTGTGTTTTACTTTTACATTAAAATATTTTCTCCATTTTTCTCCATTTTCCATGAATTTTCTCCATTCCATGAAAACTAATTTCTCCATTACACAAAAAATAAAATCATTAGCAAAATTAATATTACAGTGGCTTTCCTTGAATGTGTATACTACCTTTCATATCTGTAGCATGACACCTTTTTCTACACTTTAATTTTTTCAAACGAACAAGTGTCTATTTTCTCTCCATTCTGTTCTCTACACCATTAAAAAGAGAGAGAGAGAAAAGAAAAACAAAGTATAACAAATAGGCATAACCAAGCAAAATAAATTCCTTCATTGATTGAATGTATAAACATGTGTATGTATGTATATGTATATGTATACATATACATTTATTCATGCATACATATATACATGTTTTATATGTCTGTGCATTATATACTTATATGTCAGCATATATACATATGATTTTATATATATATAGTTATAGTTATTTTTGAGTCTGACTCTTTGTGACCCCATTTGGGATTTTCTTAGCAAATAATCTGGAGTGGTTTGCCATTACCTTCTTTAGCTCATTTTACAGATGAGGAAATTGAAGCAAACAGGGTTAAGTAACTTGTCCAGGGTCATCTGGCTATTAGGTGACTGAGGCCATAATTGAAGCCAGGTCCTTTTGACTCCAAGAGCAGCATTCTAGTTTCTACTTCACCAAGCTGCCACACACACACACACACACACACACACACACACACACACACACATGATTTATACATGCATAAATGCATATGTGTGTATAAACAACTAGAAATGATGAACAGTATATATGATTCCATACTCTAAATCCATCTATACTCTGAATCCTCTCTTTCAGGTGATAGATAAAGTATATATCACCATCAATCCTTTGGAATCATGGATGGTCATTGAATTGATCAAAGTTCTTACAGTGTTTAAAATGATTTGTAATTATTAGTGCTGTGGTCATATACACTGTGCTCCTTGTTCTCATTTCATTCTTTATTTTTAAAAAAATCTCCATTTTTTCCTTTTATAATATTGATGATAGTTTTTCTCTGGTTTGGCTTACTTCATTATTCTTCATCTGTTAAATAAGCTTTTCTACATTGTTTAAAGTGGTTTATTTCCTAATTTCTTACAATGAATTGGTATTTCATATCTTTCAACAATCACATCGTTAGCTATTTCTCAATTAGTTGGCTTCACTTTAGTTTCTATGTTTTGCTGTTGTCACAAAATAAGCTACTGTAAACATTTTTGGTACTTACAGGACTTTTTCATATGTTTTATGATCACTTTTGGGAATAGGCTTTTCAGTGAGTTGAAGTACATTCACTGCTTATAAAGTAACTTTTTATATATAATACCCGATGTCTTCCAGAATGGTTGTACCACCATATATTTTACTCAGATGATACAAATGCTACTATAATTGATATGCAAGTGAATGAACTTGGGATGAGAGAGGTTAGACAATGTTCTCAGAGATAATATGAATATATGGGAGTCCTGGGAGTTGAGCCCAGAAAACATACCTTCTAGTCTAATTGTCTTTCCAATGTACAACAATGCTTCCTCTTAATTATAGTAGAAGTCAATTGACTCCTCCCAAGAACTCCCTACCTCATCATTGAATCATAGTATTTGGAGTAGGAATTCAATGACCATCCATGATTCCAAAGGATTGATGGTGATATGTACTTTATGTATCACCTGACAGAGAGGATTCAAAGTATAGATGGATTTAGAGTATAGAGTCATATATAGTGCTTATCATTTTTATTTATTTATAGACACATATCTGGGTATGTATTAGAGACCAATTGGTATGATGTGCTTGTTTTATAGATGAATAAGCTAAAACCCAGAGAGACTGAAGATATTTCCTCAAATTACCAAGATAGCAAATTAAAGGCAGAATTTGAATATAGGTGCTTTATCCCAATAACATGTGGTCTTCTGTTACACTATGCTAGTCTAATAATTCCACTTCACAAATGGAGAAACCATGAGAGGTAAAAAGCCCAAGGTCATTCCAAAAGTTAGTGTCTTGTTTTTCCGTTGAAGAGATGCACAGATCCTCCTCCCTCTTCTAGAGCAATTAAGTACTATTTGTCTTCTCCAGCCTTGTTTCAGCACTCCTCTGTTCCCCAAACCAAGCTCAAAATGCTTTAGTTGCTGAGGAAGCAGCTGCCTCTATGCGTGTGTTTGCCAAATGGATTTGCCATAAAAGATTCATCACATATGCTGTTCTCACAGGACTAGATTTGTTGAAATGATTTTGGTTTGATTGGGTAACTCACAGTTAAATACAGGTGGTAGGAACATAGCTAGGGAATATCATGGCTCAAAACAATCACCCCAGGACCCATACTCTCAAAGAATTTTCATAAATTTGGAGAGGAATTAGATTCTTCCTCTTGAGGTTACAGAGTTTCTCCACTGCCTCTCCTCTTCTTTCCTGTACCATAAGCTTGGTAACACTTGTGCTAAAAAATAAAGCTTGTATAAATGAAAATTTTATTTAACTTTCACTACTAACCAGGTTCCTAGCTCCATCCCTAATCATAAGATGTGTGACCTTGGACAGGTTCTCTAGTCTTTAATGTCCTCATCTGTCTCACAAAGGGATTCAGTTCTTATCTCCCTTCTTGTACTTAATTACTATAATTCCACAGCACTGCACTGTTAAATTACACAGGCCAAATTATACTATGGCTAGGAAAAAAATGAAGTGAGGCAATGGGGTCTGAAAAACACTTGGTAAAGTTGCTACTTAGGATATTCATTTATTTTAAGGAACAAGAACATTAAAGTCTGTTTTGAAAATCTAGTGTCCCAATGTTATATATCTGCTCAAAAAGTTTTATTTTTCCTAAGAGGATTTGTATTAAATGGTTTAGAATTAGAACCATCACTCCTGTCCAAGTAATTCTTTTTTTTAAATAAAGTTGGAAATGTTGCCAACTGATATGAATAAATGAGTGAGATTGGTAAAAGGGTATTCATTCTGTCCTGAGATCACTTGCTATTTGGGGTGTATGACTCTTTAGGCAATAGATCTTCTGTGGCCCAAGGTTCCTCTTGGTTGAGAATGGCAAAATTATATACCATGGGAGGGGAACAGTCAAGATCGTGGAGTAGAAGCAGGATCTCCCTGATGCTCCATCTTCCACCTTCCCCAATCTGTAAAAAGGGGACTCTAAACAAACTTTGGAGCTGCAAAACCCACAAAATGACAGAAAGAAGCTAACCTCCCACTGAGGACAGCCCAGCAGGTGGCAGGAATTGGCCAGCACAGAGTTCTGGGAGCCAAGTCCAGCCCCATGCCAAGGCTTTAGCCCCAGGGAGGGCCTGACCAGCCACCCACAGGTGGGACTCCAGATCAGTAGCAGCTGTGGCCATTTCCAGATTTATCAACAAATAGATGTGAAGGACAAAGTGATAGGTCAGTGCAGTCTAGACTTTGGGACCCAGTAAGTGTGAGTCCTTAGCTTTTGCCCCAGGGGTAAGAAACATCTGAGACCCTGGCACAGCCAGCCAGTGCCACATGGCAGCTTCAGTTCCTGGCCTGCAGAGTGTAGGGGGACCAAGCACCAGTCTGAGGGGTAATCGCTTTTGCTTTAACCTTCTTGGATCTGAATTGCAGTCTAGGGTGGAGGTCCTGGGGTGTGTGTCCAGCTTGCCAGAGTGTGTGGACACCTCAAAGAGGGCACCCACCTAATATCTTTGGCAGTTGAGAAAACCCCAGAATTTGGGACAAAAGCTCCCCTGTCTGGTGGCAGAGTTCTACTGTGGCAAAAAGCCCATAGGTCAAGTGACTGAGGGGAGACATGACCAGGCAAAGGAAACAAAGCAGACAGAAGATTTCAACATTAAACTTCTATTTTGGGGACAAAAAGGAGCAAAGCATGGAACAGGAGGAAGACAGTGAAGTCAGAACTCCTGCACCAAAAGCTTCAAAGGAAAATACAAGCTGGTTACAGGCGATAGAAGACCTTAAGAAGCAGATAAGAGAAGTAGAGGAAAAATTGGGAAGAGAAATGAGAACAATGCAAGAAAATTACGAAATGAGACTCAACTGCCTGACTGAGGAAAATCACACCTTAAAAAGTGGACTACCTCAAATGGCAAGAGGCTCAAAAAGGCAATGAGGAGAAGAATGCCTTA
Source organism: Petaurus breviceps papuanus (assembly GCF_028583685.1). Classification (NCBI taxonomy): domain Eukaryota; kingdom Metazoa; phylum Chordata; class Mammalia; order Diprotodontia; family Petauridae; genus Petaurus; species Petaurus breviceps. The sequence continues at coordinate 11,660,632 of NW_027187330.1, forward strand.
AAAAGCCAAATTTGCCAGATGGAAAAAGAATCTCAAAAGGTCAATGAGGAGAATCAATCCTTCAGAATTAGATTGGAGCTAATGACTTTATGAGAAATCAAGATGCTGTTAAACAGATCCAAACAAATGAAAGAATAGAAGGTGATGTGAAATATCTCGTGGGAAAAACCACTGACCAGGAAAATAGATCCAGGAGAGATAAGTTAAAAATTATTGGACTACCTGAAAGCCATGATCAAAGTAAGAACCTAGAAATCATCCTCCAGGAAGTTCTCAAAGAAAACTGCCCTGATATTTTAGAAGCAGAGGGCAAAATAGAGGTTGAAAGAATCCACCGATCACCTCCTGAAAAAGATCCCAAAAAGAAAACTTCTAGGAATATTATAGCCAGGTTCTGGAATTCCCAGATTAAAGAGAGAATATTACAAGCAACCAGGAAGAAATAATTTGAATATTGTGGAAACACAATCAGGATAAGCCAGGATCTGGCAGCTTCTACACTGAGGGATCAAACGGCTTGGAATATGATATTCTGGACGTCAAAGGAGCTGGGATTAAAACAAAGAGTCACCTACCCAGCAAAACTGAGTATCATGTTTCAGGGGAAAATATGGTCATTCAGTGGAATAGAGGACTTTCAAGCATTCTTGCTGAAAAAAAAGCAGAGCTGAATAGAAAATTTGATACTCAGATACAAGAAGCAAGAGATGTATGAGAAGGTAAACAGGGACAAGAAATCATAAGGAACTTATCAAAGTTGAACTATGAACATTCCTACATGGAAAAGCAATACCTGTAACTGATGAAACTTTTCTCAGTAGTTGAAGGGAGTAAAATACATATACATATGTATTTATAAATACATATATATGTCCATATATGAGGGTATATGGGCATATGAATACATATGTGAATGTTTGTATACATGTTTAGAGGTATGCATAGATAGAGGGCACAGGACCAATTTAACAGGAAGGGATGATACTTAAAAGGTGAAATTAAGAGAGGGGAGAGACAGAATGGGGGTAAACTATCTCATATAGAAGAGGCAAGGGAAAATGGTTACAATGGAGGGGAAGAATAAGAAGGCAAAAGGGAATGGGTCAACCTTATTTCCATTGAATTTGGCTCGAGGAGGGAATGAAATACACACTAAATAGGGTATCTCACCCTCCAGGAGAGTAGCGGGGGAAGGAGATGAGAGGGGGTGTGATGGAAGGGAGGGTATGCTGGGGTGGGGGCTGGGAAATTGGAAGCAACCACTTTTGAAAAGGGATGGGATCACAGTAGAGAACAGAACAAGTGGGAGGTGGGATAGGAGGGAAGGAAATATAGTCAGTCTTTACAACATATCTATTATGTTATTGTTTTGCATTAGCCACACATGTACAATCTATACTGAACTACTTATCTTCCAAGTAAAGGTGGGTGTCAAGGGAGGAAGGGAATGAATCCGGAATTCAAACTTTTATAATCAAATATTTAAATATATATGTATATATACTATTATTAATACTATTTTACATGTAATTGGGAAAATAAGATATACAGGCACTGGAGCATAGAGATCCACTGGAAAAGTCAAAAGGGGTATGGGAGAAAATATGGGAGAGAGCAGATTAGAGGAGGGGATATCCTGTGGGACTGCTATTTTGGGGTGGTGGGTATGGGAAAAATGGGGAGAAAATTTGTAACTCAAAATCTGGTGGAAATGAATGATGTAAATCAGAAGTTAATAAAGCATTTGAAAATTTAAAAAAATTATATACCTTGTCCAAAAGTCTCAGTACTGTTTTAAGAGTAAGATTTTCAGGACACCTCGTATGAACAAGCTCATATTCCATGTGCCTACTGTTACGAGGAAGAAAAAATAGAAACATCCTAATAAATATAAAAATATCACACAAAAGCAATACGATATATGGTCATTTCAGAAAGCCACCAATTTCATGCAATATTTTTCACCATCTATTCCGTACAAATATTTACAAATAGAATAGGGCTTGAGATATATTGTGTACAAGGAGAAAAAAAAATCACCTCTTCCCAGAACCATTAAAAAGCCACCCAACTAGGCTCCTTGCTTTAATTATCTCTCCTTTCCAATCCATCTTACATGTGGATGCCAAAATGATAGTCCTAAACTACTGGTCTAACTGTGTCACATCTCTGCTCATAAAACTCCCAAAGGTTCTCCAGTGCATCTGGACACATGAATAAACTCCTCTGGCATTTAAAACTCCTTACAATCTGGCTGCAACCTATCTCTCCAGGTTTATTATACACTGTTGCCCTTCACATGTTATTCAGTTCATCATACCTGGCCTCTGCTATTCTACACACATTATACTCCATTCGCTATATCTGTGACTTTACAAAGCTGTCTCCTATGTCACCAAGCTCTTAGAATTCATTTTTCCCCCAAATCTGCTTAAGTGTCTCTTCCTGAAGTCTTCACTGATCTTTGAGCTGCTATTAATTCTCACCACAACATAATCTTGTAGTTATCAGGATAAATTTTATATGTAACTACAAATGTCCTTTGTCATTTCCCCTAATAGAGTGTAAGCTCATTTGATTAGGGTATACCATTGGTTTTCTTCTGTATCCTCACTACCAAGCACAGTGTAAAGAATAAAGTGGGTACTTAAATGCTTGTGGATTGATTAAATCCTTAAATTTAAATGGATATCACAAGTTTGGCATTTCAACAATTACCAAAACTTTTAAACATCATGCTAAGTCATTGCTACATTTGTTTTAATGTCCTCAGCAATATGTAGCTCATCATTTCATTAGATAAATCCATTTCATTGCTTAGATAAATTTTATTATTTAGAAACCATTTTTATATTAGAGTAAAAGTTTATCCCCTTTTAAGTAGGAATCATTGATCCTAGATTTCCCCTTCAAAACCATGTAGAATAAATATAATCTCTTCCATTAGACATTTATGAGAATATTTGAAGGTGGCCATTAGGTGTCATAAATTGTCTTCTTTTCTCCAGCTTAGCCTTGTATCCTCCATAGTAATGAATTAATTTATAAATATTCTGGCTATCCTCCTCAGATAAGTTCAGCTTAATGTCCCTTTTAAAACCAATAGTCAAGGACCAAGCACAACAGCAACACAACACGTATCACTATAAAAGTATTCTTGACAGAGTGCCATACTGAATCTTTTGTTGTCAATCCATTCTAAAGAAAGGTGAAAGCTTTATTCTGAACCATTAAGTATCAAGCAAGTTTCTGAGCCTTAGGGAAAATTTCATGGCCATTAGTGATTTTACCAACTGACTCCAATGCCCTTCTATCAATTTTGTCTGTTCCCACAACCCCAGACACATGTGACTGGTGACTCTCACAAGATTACTTCCTGATCAAGACAAGCAAAAGGTACATACTCTAGGGTCCATGTGAAATCACCACATCTCTTCTTAAATCACAGGATATTCATTTAAGGGAAAGGGAATGAAGAAATGCCTAAGAACACTATGCTTGTCAGCTTGGCACAGAAAGCCCTTCAACGAATCACACACTTTCATTCTATTCAGTTTTTTGACCTGATGCTTTAGGATAGTGTTCATCATCTGCAGAATTTATAAGCTCTGCTTTATTAGGATCTCACATAGAGCTTGAAAATCAATATGAAATCTTGATCATGGTTTCATGGCCATTCATTTTACAAGGAAAAGTAGATAATTCTGTTGAGTAGTCTGGCTTTCCTTTATAGTCTTTTTAATGTCAGGATTGGTTCCAGGCCACCAGGTATAAATTATACAGTCAGAACTTTCAAATGAATAGTTTTTAGGAAGTACTGCATAAAAAAAAATCCAAGAAAACTTGATAACTGACTTCTGAAATAATTATTTCTATCTTTGTTTATGAGCAAATAACTCATGTAGATGGCTTATGATAGGCTTGAATTCCTCAGGAAGTTTTCTCTTGGCCAAGATCTTTAAAAGACAGTTTAAGATACAGACTAATCTGGAATCTTGCCTAGATAATTATGTGATTTAATCTGCTTTAAAAGTTAGGTCAGGGAATCATTACACCATCAGAGCTTTGAGAAGAGAGTACATCATAATCTTAGAGAGACTTTAGATAGCCAGTATTCCATGACATGATATTTATACATTTCTCTATTAGATGTATAGCTAAGATAGTTCTCAATAAAAGAGTCCATTGAATATTGTCATTGGGAGGGCATCCCTAGAAATGTTTGCATGTCATTTAGAAGATATAAATTCTAAAACCCCAGTCACAAACCAACAATAATTGTCAAATTTTTCAAGTATTCCAATAAGAGACACATAGATCAATAAGTACATGGTCCTCAGTTGTAGAGTACTTTGTTTTGCAGTAGTGAGCTCTTTAGTAAGAAAAAGAATGCACCATAAATTGCTGCATCATACCCATAAAATCTTAAAAAATACTGGAGGGAATCTTAGAAAGCTGGAACTCATATAGAAGCATGGACTCATAGACAATTAGAGTTTTAAGGAACTTTAGAGATCATGTGATCCAACACCCACCTTAATTATAAGTCAACCACACATTAGACTATTCTAAATTAAAGAAATTAACCTGGAAATTGACCCTGATATCTATATTTTAATTTTTTTAATGAATAAAAGTTTACTTTCTCTCCCTCCTGTTCTCTACAGCATTAAAAAAAGAGAAAAAAATACTGTGTAAAAACATAGGCATAATTAAGCAAAATAAATTACTTATACGACCTAATATACATGTATACAAGTGTATATATACGTTCATTCATACATACATATACACACATTGCATATGTCTCTATATTATATACATGTATATGTGTGAGTAGTTATATATATGTGTGTTTGTGTGTGTGTGTGTGTGTGTGTTGTTTTTGTTGTTGAGCTGTTATTGTTGTGTCCAACTCTACCTGACCCCATTTGGGGAGTGGTTTGTCATTTCCATCTCCAGCTCATTTTTCAGATGAGGAGATTGAAGCAAACAGGGTTAAGTGACTTGCCTAGGGTCACCCAGCCAGTAAGTATCTGAGGCTAGATTGAACTCAGTTCTTCCTGATTCCAGGCCTAGCGTTCTATGTGCTATTCTACCTAGTGACTGTTGACTACACTAAAGAAGCTCACATAAATTATTAGGCAATCTGAATTCGTAACTGTACACTTCTTGATGTATTTAGAATAGCCTACTCATATGATAGCACTTATTGCAGAAACTGCTATTTATATACCTGAATTTACAAGCAAAATACTTCTTTAGCCCTCTATTGCCTGAATATGGAATGTTTAAATTCATATACTGATATGTATAAGTAAAGTTTTCATGCATTCTGCCTAACCTTGGGGAAAGATTCTTTGCCTCTATTTTGCAGTTTATATTTTTTACCTGCTCTTTTACTTTTGGAAGGAAAAGACAATCATATGAACTGGATTCTTATCTTGTTATCAATGCTTCAATAGAACTGTACTTTCATCAATGTGAGAATTTCCTCCAGTCCTGCAAATCAAAACCTATCCATCCCTGTCCATTCTATGTGATTCTCATCTACATTCTCCCATAAGTTGGCCACAGAGAATCTAAGCAATAGTTTGAGTTTTCTCCTAGGAATCTTCTGATATCATAAGGATACTGATGAAGCATATGATGATTATGTACTGATTATCTCTCATTCTCATTACATGTCCCCCACACATCTTCTTTCTCAGTCATATATTTCTTTGATAATATCCTTTATTCTACTTCTCCTTTGTAAATAAATATGTATTTATAAGGCATTGATGCCTGCTCATATCTGCTATGTATCTCTTGAATTAACCTTCTGGTGATATTCAAATTCAATTCTTCAGAGACCATAATGTTTTACATATAGTTCTTCAAAGACTGTAGTGAAGGCACACAATTTCACTAAAAGAAAATCATCATAAGTTTTAGATGTGGTTGAGTCAATAATTTTGGTGGTGTGAATATCATTCCATTATTCAATCATTAATTATTTGATGATCTGTAAAGTACCATACTTCTAAAAAGAAATATTGAATAGTATTATGTGACCCAAGACTTCCAGGTCTTTATCAGTATAGAGAATTATATGGCATGTCATAGGCATTAGTGGGAATCATAGACAAGTGACTTCATGAGCTATTCAGTTATCAGGATAGAAACAATCAAGTTCAATGCATCATTCTGAGGAGAGGGTAGAATTGAGAAGGAAAGAGAAAACTCAATCAGCACATCAATGTTTTATAAATAAACAGACCTATATTAAGGGAAATTATGATCACAGTATAAACAGTTCTGGGATGATCCTTCCACATTTTCATGAGAGGTTGGCAAAGAAAAATTTTCTTTGGAGTATAAGTTGACATATCTCAAGAGGCTTACTGTTAAATGGACTTGAAAAAGCATGGAAACACAACACTCTAGAATTAAGTGGAGGGGACACCAGAGGTCATCTAGTTCAACCCATAGCCAAAAGTACTTCAAATGAAATGTACCTCAAAAAATAGCAAAGCTCCAGAAGCTACTACTCTTAGAGGGAGTCCATTCCACTTTTAGAAAGCTTTTCTTGTCAGAGCTTTTTCTCTTAAGTCAGATTCAAATTTGCCTCTGTATCATTCACCTCTTATTCCTGGTTCCATTCTATAAGATCAGCGAGAAAAAGGTCCATCCTCCTTTCACATTATAACCTTTCAAATACTTAAAGATAGATATCATCTCCCTCCCATCTAGATTTCTCTTCTCCAAGCTAAGTATCCCTACTTTCTTCAACCATATTCTCTAGTGAAAGCATCAATTTAGTACTTAGAGGATTAATGCATAGATAATTATGTGATATCTAAGTTTCCTTTAACTCTGACATACAATAATTCTAATTCAAACCCAATCAGCTGCTGCAGAAGACAGAATCCCAGGTTTTACTTGAAAGCATAGGAATACTGAAAAATGAGGATAATTCTGGAAAAGTAAGATGATATATTAGAGGGAACATTGAGTTTGGAATTATGGATTACCATCTTCATGAGTACAAATCTAACCTCAGACACTGGCTGTGTGACCCTGGGCAAGTCACTTAACCCTGATTGCCTCAGTTCCTCAACTGTAAAATAAGCTGAAGAAGGAAATGGCAAAAAACTCTATCTTCACCAAGAAAACCCCAAATGAGGTGACAAAGAGCTGCATACCACTGTAATGACTTAACAACAACAACAATAAAATAACTTTAGGATTTATCTCAAAAGCAAACTTGTCATAGAAAAAATGCTTTGTGAGTTTTTATTAAGACTTTTCCATAACATTGCTCTAGTATTCTGGCTTACTTGATGCCATTTACTAGGGACCTGATTATAGGATGAATTTTTCAGAAATGTCAAGACTAATCAAGGGCTGAATATTCACTAAAGTAACATAAGTAATAAGATAATTTTGTCAGGAAAAAAAAAGATTTCTGATATTCTATTTCTAAAAGAAGAACGTACTAATGGTAGGGAGGTGGCTTAAATGGAAAGTCATTTTTAGAGAAAACCTCCCACCTAGGATCTTACAAATAGGAACTGATGAAGCCACAGCTTCTCTTTATAAGCATTGCTAGCAGAGTCCAATATGTCCTTTCCAGATATGCATGAAAATTCTGACACAGTAATTTCCCCATATCACAAAAGTAAGTGCATGGTCCCACCCTGTTCAGATGATAGATCTTAATCTTTAAGTATGTAATAGGTTCCTTCTAATAAATAGAATGGCTCAACACACAGGAAACAAGTGAAAATTACATACTTGAAGTGCTTCGCTTAAGTTCATGTATGTAAGCAGAAGTTAAAGTTCAAAATGCAAAAAGGAGAATTAAAATATTTTAATGCATTTTTGGCTTTTGATCACATTAAAACAAGACTGTGTTTATTTTAAGGAGAAATTGCTTTGACTATCCTGAACATGGACTGAAAGAAAATCAACTTTTGATCTTGTAAAGGTGAGAAATTAGAAGAAAACAAAACAAAAAACAATCTTAAAGAGGAAAAAAAATCCTCCTTTTATTATCTTGATCTTTTCTCTAATGAAACACCACTGAGAGAGATTAAAAGAAAGGGCACCTTTTATTTAGGAGGGGAAAATTTATGCTGATAATCGATGGCCTGTGTGATTTATAAAATGAACTAAAATCTGGTACCATCAACATCTAGAAATAGTTTCTGTCTTAGACTAGACTGACAAGGGACAGAGAGATAGTAGAAAACACTTAACTGATGATTTATCTCTGATTTATACAAAGGCTTATCCTTGACACTTATACAAGCACTTTAAAGGCTTTAATTGAAACAAAGAAGTAACATCAGTTGAATGGGCAAAATACAAATAAAACCAAACACTGCAAAGGCTCCAAATACTCTATAGAAAAAGTTTCTATACCTAGCCATCTCAGGGGTTATGCTTCCTTAATCAATATTATATGCTAGATGTATGTCTGGGACATGTAGGTCATAAAAACATATAACTGAATATAGAAGTGACAGTAGAATAGGTAAATCTTTTATCTTGGGTATCAAGAAGGTGTGGGTTTACATCCTACCCCATGACTCTAGTTTTAAGACCTAGGAAAAGTCACTTGCACACCTTATATGAGGAAGCAAATGATTCATAAGTTGGTAGAGAAAGTTAACACATCAGTTTTTCTATTAAAATCATATATCCTTCCATTTTTTGCATATACCTTAAAAATTATTTCTATCCCATCTACAATGATTAAAACCTCTGTCTTCTGCAGGACAAAGTTTAACATTCCAGACTTTGCACAATCAAGCACCAAACAACTATCCCTCTATTAACTCCTCTATTTTACCCAAACTGATCTACATGCAATCCCTTAATTAACAATGCACTTCCTGCCCTTTTTCACACATTTGGTCATTATATTTACCCAGGGTAGATACCCTTTAGTCCACTTTTTTTGGTTCAAATATTAGTCATACTTTATAGGAGCTTTACAAGGTTTTACTAGTTCATACCAATGTAACTCTGAAATTACAGGACTTCTTTTTTATTTTTTAATGATAGATCCTGGGATTCAAATACCAGTACTGCCATTTATAATTTTCATAAATATTATTAGTTTTTAATATCTTCAATTTTGTTAAATATTTCCTAAATACAGGCAAAAAATGAAGAATCATGTGTTTTTTTAAATCTTGTTTCAGTTTTTTTTTTCCCTTTATTCTCCTTTCCCTCTGCCTCCTTGAGAAGGCAAACAACTTTAGGTCAATTATATATGTGAAAACGTGCAAATCATATTTTCTTATTAGCCTTGTTTTTTGAAAAAAAAAACAGAAAAAAACAGATAAGTAAAGTAAAATAAAAAGCATAGTTCATTCTACATTCAGAGTTTATCAGTTTTCTCACATGTCTTTGTGTCACTTCCTCTCCCACTCTCTCTGTCTCTTTTTGCTGCCTAGTATTATATCTTCCATGCTTGCCTTGGAATTTACAATTAAAGTATTTTTTTCACCAAAAGGTTTGTTTGAGGGGAATCAATTAAAGATATTGGGTAGACTACACCTGTCTTTGAAAACAGGGAGACTGAAAATTCATATCAATCCTATTATTATTTCTACTATTTCTTGACAATGAATTTAGGTGTCACTTTCCTCAACAATGATAATTATATGTTGTGCAACTCTGTGGCAAGTGTGGCAACCCTCTCTCACTATTGCATTTTTCATCATCAGTCCTTTGGATTTGTATTGGATCACTCTCTTGATCAGAGTAGCTGAGGGCTCCACAGTAATTTATTATTACAATATTACTCTTACTATGTGTAATGTTCTGTTTCTGCTCAGTTCACTTTGAATCAGTTCATTTAAGTCTTCCCAGGTTTTTTTTTTCTGAAATGGTCCTGCTCATCATTTCTTATAGCACAATAGTATTCCAACATGATTGTACAAATACAATTTTTTTGCCGTTCCCCAGTTGATGAGCATCCCCTCAATTTCCAATCCTTTGCCACCACAAAAAGAACTGCTACTAATATTTGTGTACAAAGAGGGCTTTTTTTTCTTTTCTTTGAGATGCACACCTAGCCCAGTTTTATAGCCTTTTGAGTGTAGTTCAAAATTGTTCTCCAAAATGGTTGTACTAATTCACAACTCCATCAATAATGCATTAGTGTCACAATTTTTTCCATATCCCCTCCAGCATTCTTCATGTTACTTTTCTGTCCTGTAAAGGACTCTCATAACTTTAAGGTGGTATCTTAACTTGCATTTCTGTAATTGTTGTTGATTTAGAGCATTTTTATATGACTATTGATAATAGTTTTTGTCTATATTCTTCCACCACCAACTAACCAAAGGCTATATCATAATATATAGTTTTATTGTTGTCTTCAGTTGTTGAATGCTGGTATTACTATCAATTTTTTTATGCCTTTTCTCAAGGTAAGTTCCTCTGGGTCAGAGGCAATATCTATTCTTTCTTTCTTTTCCCAACAATATCTAGAGTAGTTATTTTAATCAGGGGGGGGGGACTTAAGAAATATTTCTTGATTATATTTAGAAAGTTCAGATATCGTTACAAATTATATTCCTAATGGTAAGGCACCTGGTGAGATGATTGACTGATGGAATTGTTTTACCTGAAGAAAAGATATATAAGGATTAGGTTTGGAAGGGATATTTTAATATTTGAGGAAATATCACATGAAAGAAAGAATAAACTTATTCTGAATATTCATACAAGGTAAACACAGGAGAAATAGGAAAATTTTGAACAGGTCAACTTAGGCACAAGGTAAAGAAAAAAAAAACACTCTCCAGATTAGTGCTATCCCAAAACGGAATGTTCTGCCTCAGTGGGTTCTTGTCCAGTGGAGGTCTTCACACATGTGCAGAAAGATAACTTTTCAAGGATATGGTAGAATGGTGGGAAGTTGATGTTCACACTGTCATCTTTTCTTTAAGTCCACTCCAATAAGTCATTAAATGTACCAATATCCTCTTTGGGGATGTGTTGGGATATAAGATTCAAGCTCAAGCAGATTTGGATATGTTTAATTTTATAGACTACTAATAGAAGTACTGAGAAGAAATTTTGCATAGTGATTCAGCATTAGGAAAACTTGGGTTCAAGCATCACCTCTGAAACATATTGGCTGTGTGATGATGAAAAGTGACAACTTCTCCGCAAACCCAACTAGCAATTTCTTACTAATAGGAATATAAGTTGCCAATCTGACAATCTGCATTGGTAGAGGAAATTTTTTTCTCACTGGGTGATCCCTATACTAATGAAATCATAGGTACACAGCCCTTTACCCTCTCATCAAAAAGAAAAGTATTAGAAAAGAAATGTGTCATGGGGCATACAAACAGAAAAGTCAAAGACAAACATTCAAGAAACACCATCAAAGATAGAGTTACCAAACTTAGCAAAGAATCATTATTTTGAAAAGCTAGACCAAATGACAAGGAGTAAAATATAATCAATCAATGTTTCGAATTTAGACCCATCTTCCTGATTCTAGTGTCAACATGCTCATGTTGTGCTGCCTCTCTGTTTAATCTTGTATTCAAACAGCTTATATGAGTATATATCTATAGCAATCATTACATGTCAAATCAAATAAGAGAGATAAAGAAAAAGAGAGATAGTGAGAAATAGGCAGAGAAAGAAAGAGAGAGAAAGAAATGGAGAAACAGAGAGAGACAGACAGACAGACAGAAAGAGATAGAGAGAGAGATTCTTGCTTATGAGTCACAGTGGGAGAAAATGTTTGTTATCAAATGCAAATCAAATACATTCAGAATTACATGGAATAAGATACTGATGAGACAATAATTTGCAAGGAAAACAAAGATATAGATGGGACTGAGCCATACCACCTGGAAATTATAACCCTTAAAACTTTAAAGTATCAATGACATTGGTACTGTGATCCCAGTGGCATTGGTAAACAATAAACATAGAGTTACAGTTAACATGCCAGTAACATCTGCAATTTCCCACTATCCTATCAGTATACATTCATTTGTTACATCTAGTATGTCACAGTTAATGGAGTTTCCTGTGGTATCTAAAAAATGAGGATCCTGAGTCAAGGAAAAAAAAATCAGTTTTTTTTCACCAATGTCCAAAAAGAGATACAATTAATGTAAGCTGATTATGTTCTGATTTTATTCATTTTTTTGTTTGTTTATTCAATCATTAGCTAGGTGGTACAGTGGATAGAGTGCCAGGCCTGAAGTCAGGAAGACTTGTCTTTCTGAATTCGAACCTGCCCTCAGAGGGTCTCTACCTGTGTGACCCTGGACAAGTCACAATCTCATTTGCATCAGTTTCCTCATCTGTAAAATGAGCTGGAAAAAGAAAGGGCAAACCACTCCAGTATCTTTGCCTAGAAAACCCCACAAGGGATAATTAAGAGTCAGGCACAACCGAAGAAACAGATCAACAACAAATTCTATCATTATTGCTTGAATTACTTATTCCTTATTGAACACATTGAATGACATTTTACAAAGATTCAACTACAAATAACTAAATGCTTTATTGTGTCTGCAGGCTAACAAGGTGGAATGAAATGAGACTTTGAATCAGAGAGTCAGAAATCCAGCTACCAGGCTAACCTCCCTAGCTTAAGTAGTTGCCCTGGTCAGCCTACTCAACATAGAGCAGCTTCTTACCTCCTTCCTGCCATCCTCAGAAAGCCACACATGCGGGGACAGTTCATTGGGGAACTGTTTCAGCCAACCAGTCAATTCTGGTTCCAACTTACTACTTTTTATCATCTAATCTATATCTCCCGATGTTTTCCATAGGAATAGTGTGAGATATGTGAACAAAAAAATTACACAATTAGCGTTGCTATTATTTCCATTTCACATATGAGGAAAGTGAGGTTGAAAGAAGTTAAATGACTTGCCTGGAATCACACTGTTGTCAGATTTGAACTTGGATCTTCTTCCTCAAGATCTAATGCTCTATCCATTTTACCATCTGGTTGCCTCTCATCCAACTCACATCTCTCCATCTTCTTCATAGGAATGATTTGAAATATCAGATCAAAAACTTTCCTAAAATCTAGCCAATTTATGTCCAAATCATTCCACTTATCTACGAGTTTAGTAATCATATCAATTTTAACAAAAAGATTAATCTGAAGTGATTGTTCTTGATGAAACCATTATTAACCCCATTTTACACATAAAGAAACATAGCAACCAATTAACAAAATGACAGCAATATATAAATATCTATAACTGCATAAAATACAAACCAATATGAGTTTGGCACATATTTGCATAAAATACAAACCACCTTAAAACTGAAATGATCAACAGATGCTTTGAAAAGGAAACATTCTTGTATTTCAAAATAAAATAATGAATATTTATAGTGTTTAATTTGTCTTTTTGTTAGATACTGGGGATTAAGAATAAGCTTCAATGAGGTGAATTTTGTCCGATTTTGAGGATATTCCAACAGGCAATTAGAACAATTTAAATGTTGGAATTCTGACTTCTCTATCAGTGGAAGATTTCAAAGGATGGGGGAGGTTGTCTTAGAGGACATCTGGGGTACTCTCTAAGTCTATCATTTGAAGGAAAATTTAAATATATACATATATGTATATATACACACATAATTATATATGTGTATGTGTATATATGTATGTGTGCATAGATATAGATTTAGATATAGACATACATATAGTTTAATGGTGCTTAATATCAGGGCCTTCCGGATCTCTGGTGCTAACAGCATTACCAGGATTTGACACTTACTAGATATTCCCTAAGCACTCTTTTTTGGTCACATTTTTTCCTTCCTTTTTAAATTTAAAAATTTCTTGGTGACAGATAGAAATAGAAAATATACACATATACATATATACATATACACACACACACAGAAATCCTCAGACATACAGTTTGTAATTTTCTTGGTGTCATTCTCAAAGGAAAGGCAACTACCACGACACATGAAAATATACCCATTGAGGAAAGCACTTAGAGACCCAGGGATATCTGCAAATTGCACTAATCTTTCTTGAACTTCATATACAGTCTTTGCAAAATGGTAGAATATAAGAAATCTTTCCTTTTAAAAGACATACAAGCCATCCCCAGTCCTTCCACTGGTCTTGAACATATCGGCTACAGCAGTCCTAGGCAAAATATCATCTTGTTCTTAGTTCTCAGAATACAATAGAGTTCTCTTGAAGTACTGCTCACCTTTTATAGGTATTTCCACCTGTACCCAGGATTGCCTCCTCATACTATATATTTCTTTTACCTCACATAGCTAATATCTGCCTTTAAAAAACTTAGCTGAAAAAACAGGCCAAATCAAGGAAGTAAATGATGGAGAAATGTGAGGTGATGGCAGTACAATTTTGGATTAGAAAAATTATTATTAAAATGCTTTCAAGAAGTTGGTAAGCCCTACATTTGCTTATATTTAAGGATGTTGTCCTTTGCACATACATCCCAAGGGCACATACATTTGAACACTGTAATTCTTCCATTTGATCCATGAGACACATTTCCCCTGAGTTTTGTTTTTCTCTACATCAAAACCCACAAAGCATGCCCACAGAACAAAAGGAACTAGCAAGAATGATGAAGTCTGATAAAAATGTCCAGGCCATCTGGGATGCTTTCAGATCACAGATAGAAGGGGCAGAAGGAAAAAAAATGTAATAAAGGAGCCATTAGCAGTATTTATAACCTTTGTGAAAACAAGGGAGCCAGTAATGGGTCGAAATGAGACCCCTGCAGCTCTTTGTTACAATGCATGGTAGCTTTCTTTTCCTGGTAAACTATGCTTTCAAACTGAGATTAGGGAATGTACCAACTTAATAGGTCATGTAGCTCTAGTGATGGTATGAGATTTATGCCATAATACCACTAATCATCATTTTCTCACCTTAGATTTGATGACACCGGGGAAACCAGGGATACTTAAAATGCATCAAAAACCTTCTAGCAATGACATTGTAGGCCTAAATTGACCAAACTGGATATTTTACAACAGTGGTTGATGATTTTAGTATTTAATAACACTTTGAGAAAAAGTCCAAATATCGTACAAGCTCTCCAAGGAATTCTGCAGCCCCACTCTATACATGCACATAAGGCCTGTTAGAGTCATGAGACAGGTTTTTTAAGTTGCACTGACCAAACAAGAATAGATAGACTTTGAAGATAATGTTTTTAAAAGATATTGACAGGGGCAGCCAGGTGGCTCGGCAAGTAAGAGCACCGGTCCCAGTGTCGGGATAACCTGGGGATCAAATCCGGGCTCAGATACTTAGCACCACACCCAGAAATAACTGGCCGTGTAACCTTGAGCAAGTTACTTAACCCCAATTGCTTTAAAGAAAAAAGTGGTCCCATTGGGGCAGCTAGGTAGTGTAGTGAATAGAGCACCGGCCCTGGAGTCAGGAGGGCCTGAGTTCAAATCCGGCCTCAGATACTTAACACAAAAACTAGCCGTGTGACCTTGGGCAAGTCACTTAACTCCAACTGCCCTCCCAAAAAAGCAAAAAAATAAATAAAATAAAAGATATTGACATTATTACCATTATTAAACAATGCATTATTTGGGCCAGCACTCTGCCTTTCCAGAGGTCAATAAGAAAAATCTCAATATTCCAGTAAGTTGATAGTTTTTGATAAATGCTCAGAATAAAACTGATAAGCTCAGATGTCAGAGTAAATGATCATCATTATCAGAGGAAGTATTCTTTATTTCCCTTGATATTTAGCAATTTCTCTTATGTAGTATTTACATACTTGCAACACCTTCTGCTTAGAGTAAGTTCGCTTTTATAAATAAATAAAAATAAATTGAAAGGGGATTTTATGGCTACTTAGCTCATCATCATATCCTAAATTAAATTACTTGTATTCAAAAGCTTTCATATCATCACCCAAAGCAACTGTTCAGTTACAATGAGTTCCTCTACCCCTTCCCCCATTATACTTAGCAACTAATGGCCTCAAACCAAAGGCTGGTGACTATTTTTGAGCATATATGCTAGGAGATGTAATCTATTAATATCATTCCCATTGAACTCCTTAATTTGGAATGGTGGAAAGCAAAGAACAGCAATTTCAGAGGACCAATGTTTGAATTCCAGCCCAACTGGGCAGATTTTTTCTAATGATTTCAGTTTCCTATTCTGTATTTTAATCCAATAGCATTTATTGAACATCTACTATGCTAGACCTTATGCAATACATACATATCTCAGAGTAATTTTTATTGGAAAGGGTATACAAATCCCAATAATTGTAGAAAACATGAAAAGACCTTTTTAAGAAGTTCTACTTATTGGGGCAACTAGGTGGTAAAGTAAATAGAACACTGGCCCTGGAGTCAGGAGGACCCGAGTTCAAATTCAACCTCAGATGCTCAACACAAAAACTAGCCCTGTGACCTTGGGCACTTGCCCCCAATTGTCCTCCAAAAAGCAAAAAAAAAAAAGTTCTACTTAAAGGAAGTTAGTAATCCTAAGAGGTGGGGATGAGAAGAAAGTATTTTCCAGTCATGAGAATCAGTTTGGGCAAAGGAACAGAGAGGGCAGATAGTATGTCAAATAAGAAGAACCACAAATAGACCAGTTTGACCAATCCCTTGAGAGGTAAGGCAAAATAATATTTAGCAACACCAAAAATATTGATTCTAACTACATTATGAAGGATATTTTAAATGACAAACAGAAGAATTTCTGTTTTGTACTAATCACAACTATGTAGCACAATGGACAAGGGATCGAAGGGCTTGGGATATGATATTTCGGAGGTCAAAGGAGCTGGGATATATCCAGTATAAAAAAGTTTTTCATAGCTACATGTGTACAACCTCTATTGAATTGCCTATCTTCCCAGTAAGGGTGGGTGATGAGGGAGAAAGGGAAAGAGTCTGGAATTCAAAGTTTTAAAATCAAATGTTTAAAATATATACGTATAATAATAATTGTTATTGTTATTATTTATATAAAACTGGGAAATAAGATATACAGGCACTGGGGTATAGAGATCCATCTTGCCCTACTGGAAAGTCAGAGCGGGATATGAGAGGATATAGGAGAGATCAGATTGGGGGAGGGGGTATTCAGTGGGATCACTGTTATGGGGTGTTGGGTAGGGGAAAGATGGGGAGAAAATTTGTAAATCAAAACTTGTGGAAATGAATGATGTAAACTAAAAATAAACATAAAATTTAATTTAAAATAAAGGTAAAATGAATAATTTCTTTCCCATTTCTTCTAATAAAATATTTCACTAGAGAAAACAGTGGTAGTGAGGCATGGTTGTGTCATATACATGTTGCCAATAATCTGATAAACTCTTAGAAATATATTTCCCTTTGTAGAGTGGTCATGCAACTCCCTTTCGGTATAATATCTCTTCTGGGTGAGATTCTTAGCAGGGTGTCCAGTGTTTGTCTTTCTATGCAACTCTGTTCTCTATGGTCAGAGTTGCCATTTCTCAACTCTAATTCCTCTCTCAAATGAATTCTCCTCCCTCTCACCTGGATTTTCCCAAATAGAGCCTGACCTTCCCCTGCCCCTAGGGCTGTGGCTGATTTGTTTCCTTAGCCCATGAGGTTGCTCTTTTTAATTCACTCAAGGGAACTATTACCACCTCACAAAGAGATTACAGGGAATTATCACCTTGTTAACACATTTAACACTTCATTACCTCTATTATTAAATCAATTGAGGTGGCTGGGGATCAGATCACCCTTGAAGCCAGAGATTATAGGGAGCCACTTATAAATACGATTAGAACTCCTCCCAAGTAGGCAGACACACTGTGTCCTATTGTGTCAAAATCCTTTGAGACTCAAGAACTATACAAAGAAGGATTTGTTTGTCTTGCTGTCTAAGAGTCAATAGATACTATTCACCCTTAAAATAAAAACATAATAAAACAGTCTCATTCTGGCAACTGTAAAAGTCCTTTGCTTGAGCCTAGAGGAAAGACATAAAATCAAGAGGTGGAAGTTATAGAAAAGCAGTGTAAGAAAAACAAAAACAAAAAAACAGAAAATCTTTCTGACAATTAGAATTGTTCAAATAGGAATGGACTCCCTCATGAGTGAGTGAGTTCTCATTCACTGAAAGCCTTCATGAAGGTGAGGAATTTCCATTTTCTTGCAATGATAAAGAGAATTTTCCTGTCACGTAAGGGTTAATGCACTGTTGAACTTTGAGGTTCCTTCCAATGCTGTCTATAGTCCTAGGATCCTAGAATGTATTAATCATAAATGCCCATGATTCCAAGACTGAAGTTAGTTCCATTTACTCTATATCACTAGCCATAACTTTTTTTAGTCTTTTTCCAATTAATTGTAAATATAGTTTTCAACATTCACTTTTATAAGATTTTGAGTTCCAGTTTTTTTGTTCTTTCTTCCTCCCCCCTTCCCCAGTATGGGGCAAAAAAATCGGATGTACGCTATATACATACAATCACATTAAACACATTTCCACAATAATCATGTTGTGAAAGAAGAATTAGAACAAAAAGGAAAAAAAAAACATGAGAAAGAAAAAAAAGAGAGAAAAAAATCAAGGCAGAGAGACAGAGACAGAGTGACAGAGACAGAGACAGAGAGAGAGACAGAGAGACAGAGAGAGAGAGAGACAGAGACAGAGAGAGACAGAGAGAGACAGAGGACAGAGAGAGAGAGAGAGACAGAGAGAATAACAGTATGCTTCCATCTGCATTCAGACTTTATAGTTCTTTCCCTGGATGTGGATAACATTTTCCACCATGAGTTTTTTGGAATTGACTTAGACCATTGTATTGCTAGAAGAGTTAAGTCTATCAAAGTTAGTTATCATACAATGTTGCTTTTACTGTGTACAGTGTTCTAGTTTTGCTCACTTCTCTCAAAATCAGTACAAGTAAGTCCTTCCAGGTTTTTTTTTAAATCTGCCTGCTCATCATTTCTTATAGCACAATAGCATTACATTATATTCATATACCATAACTTGTTCAGCCATTTCCCAATTGATGGACATACCTTCTATTCCAATCCTTTGCCACTACAAATAGAGTGGCTTTAAATATTTTTGTACATGTAGATCCTTTTCCCATTTGTATGAACTCTTTGGGATACAGACCTAGTAGTAGCATCACTGGATCAAAGGGTATGCATAATTTATAGTCCTTTGGTTATATTTCCAAATTGCTCTCCACAATGGTTGAATTGCTTCATAACTCCTCCAACAAGGCATTAGCTTCCAAATTTCCTACATCTTCTCAAACACATATTACTTTCCTTTATTGTCATATTAGCTAATCAGATAAGTGCAAGGAGTTACCTCAGAGTTGTTTTAATTTTCATTTCTTTAATCAATAGTAATTTAGAGCATTTTTGTCTTAGGATTATAGATAGCTTTAATTTCTTCATTTGAAAACTGCTGTTAATATCCTTTGATCATTTATCAATTGGGGAATGAAGTGTATTCTTATGGATTTGTCTCAGTTTTCTATATATTTTATAAATGAAACATTTATCAGAACAATGGGGTATAAAATGTTCCCCAGTTTTGGTTGCATTGATTTTGTTCATGCAAAACCTTTTTTAATTTAAAGTAATGAAAATTATTCATTTTCCATTTCATAATGTTCTATATCTCTTGTCTTGTGAACAATCTTTTATTCACAATAAGCATGACAGGTAAAAACTGCTCCTTGCTCTCCTAATATGTTTAAGGAATCATGCAACATCCAAATTATGTACCTCCAATTTTAGTATTCAGGGTAAGATGGCAGTCTACGCCTATTTTCTGACATACTATTTTCCAGTTTTCCCAACAGTTTTTATTAAATAGTAAGCTCTTATCCCAGTATATTACTAATCGTTAAATGGACCTTTAAGCAGGGAAATGTCCAGTGAAACTTAGAGCAACAATCCTTATTTAAGGTATTCACAATCACTCGGTTAATATCACCAGGTCCTATGTTGTAAAGTGTGTAGCATGATTCTTTCACAGAGAAGTTTCTATTTTCATCATTAAAAAAACACTGCCAAATCTTCTTTAAAAGCAGATTAGTAACACTAGAAATCAGGGACTATGACATTTATATCATTAGAGAAGCCTAACTACAAGAAATTGACTAGTATTGTAGAACATTCTCTGAGAAACTGGAAGGCTACCAATTCAATTCAATATACATGTATTATTCATTCTCCATGTACTGGAGATAAAGAAAAAACAAAAAAGCAACTAGTTCCATTCCATATAGATTCATTCATTGTACCCTGAAAAAAATTACATATTCAAAGAAATAGGATGACTTATAGTACAATTACATGCATTTGAAAATTATCTAATAGGTGACCAGTCATCAAAGTAGTGATTAATCATTATCAAGTTGGAAGAGATATCTGGTGGATTGACACAGCTCATTTTTCAATCCATAATGTTCAACAATTTAAATCATTCCTTGTACAAAACCAAAGACAACATCTTATCACATTTTTGAATGACATAGAACTAGTGGTGATGATATATTGGGATTCAAAAAACCATCAAAGTAGTCTGAAACCATTATCTAAATCTAATAAGATGAAGTTGAGTAGAAATAAATGTGAAATGCTACATTTATATTAAAATAAAACCATTTGTACAAGATGTAGGAGGTATATTTAAACAACCATATCCATGGGAACAACCTAAGCTTTTAGTGAACTACAAATTTGAGTTTCCACTTACATCCTTTTCACAGTTTAAACTATCACTTTTTAGTATTTGATTTTCAAATCTTGCTTATGTCACTGCTAAACTCTAGGCCCATATTGACAAATCTCTCTACCAAGATAACAAAATCTTCAAATGGAAGGAAACATGGGTTTCAGCTAATCTAATCACATGCACATTACAAGCCTCCTGATAATGTGTAACCACAGAGGAAAGTGCTACTGTAGTCATTTATTGTATTAATAAAAGCAAAGTATTTTATAAAGAGGGAGGTAAAAGTTTGGTAGTATTCTGCCCTAATCAGGCAGTATCTGGAGAGATTTTGTTTAGTTCTGTGTACACTTAAAGGTCAGTGACAACCTGGAATGCATGTACAGATGGTCAATCAAGGTAGAGAGGGGTTTCAAAATTATTCTGTGCAGTGATCAGATGAAGTAACTGGACATATTTTGCCTGGAAAGGACACACCTATCTTATATCAGCACTTTACATGTAGTCATTATGTTCATAGAGGAGACATGCAATGTACAAGTGATAATATTAGTTGACCCCTACATTTTTTTCTACTTGAAGATTCTAGGATTCCAGTTAAGATCTTCAGGAGAGAAATGTAAAAGTTGACCTGAAGCTTAGGAGAAAGGTCAAGAAGGTTTGTAAGTTATGTGCTGAGATGTGATAGTTGAAAAAAAGAATGTGGATCAACCAGTCAAAGGACATAACATAAACGTAAAGACAACATAAGAGAGGAAAGGTGGGAAATGGGATAGGAAAGAGAATCCTGGGAAGTGATTACACATAAGGAGTGGAAAGAGGAAAATGAACCACTGAGAAGATTAGAAAATTTCTTTGAATGACAAAGGGAAAAATGAGAATTAAAAGTAACAGAAGTCCAAGCCTGGGAACATTTCAATGAAAATTATATAGTCACTAGTGTTAAATGCAGCATAAAGAACTAGGCAGACAGAGACTGAGAAAATAGCATTTGAATTGGCAATTAAGAAGCCATTAGTGCCTTTAAGAAATCATTTTCAGTGGTCTGGTGAGGATAAGAGTCAGGTTGAAGTAAACTGAGTAATGAATGAGAATGATCAAAGCTGGAGTTAGGATTGGGCAAAATAGAAAGTAATTTGATGTAAATCACCTAGGGGATCACAAAGAGCAAAGTTTATTAACATTTTAACTAAAATTATTTATTTTTAATGCTATGAAAATTTTCTTTTTATGTTTAACAATTTTATCAGACAATGGACATTTTTACATACAAACAACGAGCTAAAATCAAAATAGATATGAAAACTTAAAAAGTGTTTTTGTTGTACAATTGTTTCAGTCATGTCTAACTCTTCTTGACCCCATTTGGGTTTTCTTGGCAAAGATACTGGAGTCGTTTGACATTTCTTTCTCCAACTCCTTTTATAGATGAGGAAACTGAGGCAGAAAGGGTTGTATGGTTTCCCCAAGGTCACATAACTAGTAAGTGTTGGAGGTCAGATTTAAACTTCCTGACTTCATGTCCACCACTCAATTCACTGTACCAGCTAAATGTCCCCCAAAATCCACCTAGCAGGTCTAAAAGTGTGTGTATATATATGTCTGTGTGTATATATGTGTGTATATATATAATATGCATATACTTAATGCATTTATAACTGTGTACATATATATGTGTGTATATATATATATATATATATTTTTTTTTTTACACAGAAGAGAAAGAAAGAGATATTTCCAAAACTTTTGCTAGGACAAGAATTCCTAGCTAAACAAAGGGTAGATGTGATCATAGAAGATAAAATAACCAATTTCAGATAAATACAATTTGAAAGCTTTTGGAAAAAAACCAAACAAACAAGGAAATAGTCACAATTGAAAGGGAAATAATTGGTCAAAAAAACTTTCCAGCAAATTTCTCTGATATATAAGAAACTGATACATATATGTAAGAATACGCTTCATTCCCCAATAAATAACTCCCCGAAGGGCATGAACAGAAAGTTCTTACATGATGAAACACAAATTATCAGCAACCAGATAAAAAATATGCTCCAAATCAATAATAATAAGAAAAGCACAAAATAACATTCCTTACATATGCCATTTGAATTCCAGAAAATTCCATTTTCCATGGCATACAGTTACTTGTTTTGTGATCTTATGTTTTATATTAAATGGTATCTTTTATCTCTGATAAACAGCGGCATTCAGAGTACATATAAAAAAAATCTAGATTAACAATATTTTCCTCAGATCTAGCAGTAAGGAAGTGAAGGCAGCAGTGTGAATTAATCCTTTAATATTTTTTTTTGGTTTGCTTCTTTTGGGGGTTTTCTTGGTATGGTTAAGGAAAAATATGATGGTAACTTGAAAACATCATGTAGCTTAAAAAAAGGTGGGCCTCCCATGAGTATGTGAATAGGAAAAGTCTCAGAATTTTTGTGGAAAGAATAGAACTACTGTGGAGTGAAACTCAACTGAAGAGGGCAAAGAGATATTCAGTGAAATTTTGTTATATAGGAGGTTCTTATGTTGGACACCACTGGAAACATTTATGGACACCTTTCTCACAATGAACAGAGTTTAATGAAAATATAAATGTGATTGTTCTCATTGAAAATATTTTAATGGAAATACCTATAATCTACCCCTAGACCACTGAGAACTTTGTGTACCCCAGGTTAAGGAACCCTATCAGGAGAGGATCAGTAATAGATGTGATTAAGGACATTTTAGAGTAAAAACTAGCAGGTCTATGAAAAGAGGAAAGAAAGACGAACAGTTTTGTTTTATGATAGAGGACAAGGAACCTGAGGGCATCAAAAGCCCATAAAGCAATTTTATCTCAACCCTTTCTTGCCATAGAAACATTTCTATAACTGATAGCTATGTTAACTGTTTGGTCTGCCACTATTATTTCTGAAAATGGGCCTAGTCTTAACCTCAGCTAAGTTTAAGAAAGTTGTGGGTTGAACTATCCTTTACAATATAATAATAACCGTTCTGCTTAAAAGATTGTATTATCTCAATGGTGGAGGGAGCTATGTAAATATGTTATTACCATGTGAAAATATAATAATATTGTGACAAAATAAAATCAATTTATTTTGCTTTCTTTTCTTTTGTGTTTGAAATCCCATAGCTAAATACTACTGATTATACAATATTTCTGCAGTAATAAAGTTCAATGATGTGGAAGGTTTTCTCATGCATTTCTTGTTCATGCAACAATTTACTGCCTGTGTCATGATGTGATATCTCCTCGAAGGCTGCAGTACAATAAAATTTTGCTCATCAAGTATTCTTGAAAATACAAATTTTGTTTTTGCAGAGCATGTTAGGAAACTATCAATTTAATTGATCCACCTGACTACTAATGTGATTCTTTATGAGATTCTTTATGAGATGACACCTTCCATATTATTTCCTTGGTCTCTTTGTGAATTTTGCTTCTGACTCCCTTAATCTAACTTCCCTATGTCACCAACAACTCCCCTTTCCCCCTATTCCCTTCCTCTTCTATGTCTCTGGTTGGTAAGGTGAATTTTAAAACTCAAACCTGGATATGAATGTGTAATAAACACATACACACAAATACACACACATGCACACACACACACACACCAGTTCAGATGAGAGTGAGGTTCAAGTGTTGTCTCTTCTCCCAGGCATTATTCCCTCCATTATCAAAACTCTTCCTTGAGTGCCTCCTATGTGTGATAATTTTCCCTATCTAGCCTATCCCTTTACCTTTCTCCAAGTGCATTCCTCTTTTTCACTCTTCCACTATTATTTTGAAGTCATCCCAACATAATACATAACATAGACATATGCTCTGATACATACGCAGATATTTTTATAAATAAATACAAAAAGTTACACGCAAATATATGTATACATACATGTATGTGTGCATATATGTATACATATATACACACATACATTTCAGGTACTCCAATAATTCTTAAATTATCTCTCCTCAATCTATTTTTCAGTTTAGCTGGTTTTTCTGATGAGATTTTTCATATATTTTTAAACTTTTTCATAGTCTGAGTTTGCTTCATAGTTTTTTGATACCTTGTGTATTCACTAACTTCTACTTGATCAATTCTAATTTTAAGGAGTTATTTTCCTCAGTAAGGTTTTGTATTTCTATAACACCCAGTCAATTCAGTTTTTTAAACAGTTAATTTTTTTCAGGGTCATTGTTGTTGCTGTTGTTTTTTAGTAACTCTTTAGTCATTTGACTAATTCTGATTTTTAAGGAATTATTTTCTTTAGCATTTTGTGCTTTTTTAATAAGTTGATTCTAGTTTCATAATTTTCTTATATAGTTCTCATTTCTTTTCCTAATTATTTCTCTACCAAATTTTTGGTTCTTTTTATTTCTTTCTTTAGATCTTCTGGGAATTCTTGTAGGACTAGTGGTTCAATCCAATTTTTTCTTTGAGGTTTTACTTTCAAGTAATTATCTTCTTCAGAGTTTGTGACTTGAGCTTTGCTATCACAATAAAAAGTTTTTATGGGCAGGTTCTTTGTTGTTATTATTCACTCAGTTTTCCGACATTTTTTAAACTAGGTTTTATGTTAAATTTGTGCTATGATTATTACCTCTGTTGGAATGGCTGGCCTGAGCTTCTGTCACTTCATCTAAGGGACCTGTAGGTTTCTGGAGTTTCCAAGTGAAGGCTATGATCCAGGAGATATCTGGTCACTTCTCTTATAGCTTGCACTGTGGTCCTTACCACTGATGGGCCACTACTTTTTTGCAAGTGCAACTGCTCCTGTCTACTTTGAAACTGCTACTTACAACTAGGTAATATGTTACAGAGCTCTGAAATGTCATCCAATCTTTTTCCCAGTGTCAAAACAAGTGTCACCTAGAACTTCCTTCTGACCAGGTATTCAGGTTCCTTATTATCCCTTTGGGTTGGGCATAACTGGTGTCCCTTCTCCTGCTGTTACTATCATCTATAAGACCCACAACCAGCTATACATTCCCATTTAGCCCCTGTGTCATTATCCATAGACATCTCTTTCTGTCTCCCTCTGCTGCCCTGCTCAGGAAAAAGAAAATTATTGTGATTCTATTGGTTTTTCTGCTTATAATTCAATTTGGCATTTTTTGTGGTCATTTTTATTTTTAAAATTTATTTATTTAGTTTTAGTTTCCAACATTCACTTTTGTAAGATTTTGAGCATTTTTAAATTTTCTCATACATGTATTATCATATTATACCACATTAGTCATGTTGCATAAAAAAAAATTAGAACCAAATGGAAAACCATTAGAAAGAAAAGAAAGGAAAATTAATACACTTCTATCTGCATTCAGACTCCATATGGTAGTTCTTTCTCTGGATGTGGATAGCATTTACAATCATTAGTCTTTGGAATTGTCTTAGATCATTGCATTGTTGAGAAGAGCTAAATCTGATGAAGTTGCCCATCACACAATATGGCTGTTACTGTGGATAATGTTTTCCTGTTTCTGCTCACTTCATTCAGCATCAATTCATACATATCTTTCCAGGTTTCTCTAGTCTGCCTACTCATCATTTCTTCTGGAGCAATAGTATTCCTTT
This sequence comes from Petaurus breviceps papuanus, assembly GCF_028583685.1. NCBI lineage: Eukaryota > Metazoa > Chordata > Mammalia > Diprotodontia > Petauridae > Petaurus > Petaurus breviceps. Next base: position 11,686,927 of record NW_027187330.1, read on the forward strand.
ACATTCATATACCACAACTTGCTCAGTCATTCCCCAATTGATGGGCATTCCATCAATTTCAAATCTTTGCCACCACAAAAATAGCTGCTATAAATATTTTTGTACATGTGGGTTCTTTTTCCACTTTTATGATTTCTGTGGGTTAGGGACCTAGAAGTGGTATTGCTGAATATAATGGTATACACAGTTTTATATCCCTTTGGGCATGATTTCAAATTGCTCTCCAGAATGAATGGAACAATTATCTATGGTCATTTTGTGAAACATTTGGGGGTAAGTTTGGCAGTTGTGACTCTTCATTCTGCTGTCTTGACTGTCTCCATCTTCATAGATAACAAAGTAGTAGGGAGATGAAGAAGCCTGGCTAGCAGGATTCATGCCAATGGAACAGCCCAATGACTTTTTCCAAGGTAAAAAGAGTTTGGAAAATAATAGAGAGCCATATTGCTTAAGGAATCATGGAATCTCATAGTTGGAAGTATGATTTTGTTAATTTCATCTGCAATTCAACATCCCCTCCATAACATCCCTACCCAGGCTTTGTTTAAAGATTTCCAATGAAGTGAACCTACTATACCTCTGTCCCAATTCATCCCCCATCTTTCTGGCCTCTCTAAATATTACTTGTCTTCCTTTCCCTCACTTGTTTCACTTACATTCAGACAATGAAGTTAAAAACAAAAATAAGAAAACTAAATCCAACACATTCTTTTCTGATCCAATAATGTACAATTTCAATTAAAAAAAAATCTGCTTTCAATTCCTTCCCCTTAGTTTCAGGCCAGTGCTTCTTACCTTACATTATTTTGCTGCCTTAAATAAATGCCTCTATCTCCAAGTGCTTAAGAAGCCATCTCTTAGAAATGCTGTATAAATTATGGAAAATTAAGTCTGATAGCTCTCTGTAAACTTATGGAAAATCAATGTGAGATTCATTAAAGCACAGTATCCAAGGCAATCATGGTTTATTTTCCAAAGTATTTTGGGTAACAGGAAACTTTTCAATGATCTTTCCTGTACTTAAAATAATAATGGATATTTCCTGGATATTTTATAAACTATTTATTTTTCCTGCTCTAGGGGAAAAAGACATCATGAATTCAAAATTCAATTGCTAGAAGAAACTATAGAAAAGGATCATCTTCTTCCCTTGATGTATTTCAATTACTTCCATATTCTTACCCATATCTTTTTGTCAGCAAGAGGTAAGCATTTTATTTTTATTTTTTGGCTTTTTTTTGGAAGGGGAGGACAGTGCAATTGTTGTTAAGTGACTTGCCCAAGGTCACACTGCTAGAGAGCGTTAAGTGTCTGAGGCTGGATTTGAACTCAGGTCCTCCTGAGTCCAAGACCGGTGCTCTATTCACTGAGCCACCTAGCCACCCTGAGGTAGGCATTTTCTTACCTAAGATACTCACTATTTTGAAAGTTCATGACTTATTAATATATCATCAACATCAGCAGCTTCAAATATTAAATAGTATCTGAAATCTGTTGCACAGGGTAGGGGGAAGGGTAGATATTAAGAACAGCTCACAGCTATACTTGAAAATGCTAAATACCTGAATAAAAAATCTATGACATTTTCAAGGTACCAAGATGAAAAATCTTTAATTGTGAATCAGATGACTTACAACTTGTCTCTGCTACTTAGTACTTATGTGACTTTTGACAAATGATGTAACCTTCTTGAGTTTTAATTTCTCCATCTGTAAAATGAGGAGGTGGGACTTAAAAATTTTCTAAGATCCTTTTAAGCTTTAATTCTATGATCCTGTGCTCCTAAACAACTACCTGTGTTTTCCCCGATAATAAGACACTGTCTTATTAATTTTTTTGGACAGAAAAACACCAGAGGGCTTATTTTCAGGGGAGGGCTTATTTTAATGAACATTGACAGCAATTTTAATAAACAGGTAAATGTGAACAAAAAAATGTACCTTTATTCAATAAGCAAATCACTGGGGAAGAACAGGATGACGCGCTCACTGCTGCAGCTCTGATTGGATGCAGCTCTGAGCTCGGTGTGTGTTTTACAGGGGGGGGGAATGGTGCATACAGAGGGTACCGTAATGTAGCGTGTAGGGCAGGGGATCACCTTCACTACAGTAGTGATCTCAATAGGGCTTATTTTCGGGGGAGGGCTTATTTTAGAGGAATCTTACACAGTAAGGGGAGGGCTTATTTTCGGGATAGGTCTTATTATCGGGAAAACACGGTAATATAAAGTCTCAAATGGTCTTAATCCATATGCACTAATGATGCAGCCTTGACAAAGTCTGGTTCTAGTCATAGAAACCATTTTTGTTTAGAAATTATTCAAACTTACATCAACTTTCTTGTCTTAATAATAATTAACATCTAACAGATGTGAAGAGGAAAAAAGGGACGAGTATAAGAATCTTTCCCTTGACTTGAAAAATGTATTTTAATTAGATTCTGTCTGAGTTAAGGTTGGCTTGACTACTTAAATGTAATGCCAAGCAAAGGCAACTTCCCAAGGTTCAGAATACCACCATAGGTGCTCTCCATTTTATTCAGTGACAAATTAAGAACAGAGAAGATCAAAATATGACATCATTCAAAATACAGCATTTACTAAATGTGATTAAATAATCTCCAAATACTACTCCACCCCAGGACCTTACATTCATTCAATCAATTACAAAGTCCCTGTTCTAAATACTACTCCACCCCTAGGCTGTACCTTCATTTAGTCCATCACAAAACCCCTCTTCTCAAATGGAGATTAGTTTCCAAACATAAGTAAAGTACATTCATTTGTTCAACCATAGAACACAAAAAGGTCAAAAGTTCCCGACCCCTGGATAACAATTGAATCTACCCCAGAGTTACAACAGAGGTCTTTTCTTCATCTAGGCAAGTTCTCAGCAATCTTAGTTCCTGGGGAGACAAGGCTTAGCAAGGCCACAAGATACATTGCCAGTCTCTTCATTAATTCATCCTCTGTTTGCAGAACAGTCCTAGAATCCCTGAAAACATTAGCAAAACCCTCTCCCAGGATTTCTGTAAACATACAACAAGAAAATCCTTCTTCAGGGCTTCTGAACCAACAGAAAGGTTCCCAGACCCCTGCAACAACAGCACTGTCCTTCACCAGTGGACAGTATTCACTCTCTGTCTGCAGGACAGTCTCAGGGGCTCTTAGCCAACAGCCAGGTTCCAGGACTTCTTCAACAACAGGACTGTCTTTCACCAGTGGACAAATCTGGCAAAAGAACATCAAAACAGACAGACAAAGTACCAGCAAAACAGCCATGTCTCCTCAGTCCTTAGCAGCTTCGGGGGCCGGTCTCAAAAGTCCAGGGCAATTCAAAGTGGCCCTCAGCAATCCTCTCAGTCTCTCTCTGCCTCCAAGGTGCTGCTTCCAAAAAGTTCTTCTGCCTCTCTCTTGTGTCTCTCCAAATTTACATCACCAGCTCCTCCCGGTTCGTGTCTCTCTTCTCAAGTCAACAAGTCCATCCCACAGGTGGGATTAACAAGCTCTGGGTTTTAACACAATCAATTTGAAAAACCAAGCCAATACAGGGGGATCTTTATATTCCATTACTATCACACTATTTCCCTCCCTATCACCCAAAGGTTGATGAATCATGTTCAGACTTGCATTGTGCCAGAAACAGTCAAGAGTACTTATGCAACTATAAATGGCAGCTGAATTACATAATGAAAGGTGAGAGCCTGACTGAAATGGGGTCAATCACAAAAGTATCATTATCCTCTGTGTACAAAACAAAGCATTCATAGCATCTATGGATTTCAAGCTGAACCATAGTGCTTCCCTCATTCTTCTTTATATAAAAGGTCTCAAACTGATTGAGGCTTTCTTCTCAAAAGACGAAAGAAATAAATAATTATATATGTGATTATCCCTAGCATTTGAGAAAAGAAGAAATCTTTTTATTATGAAATGAACAATTTCATAAGTAAAACTGAAATAAACCTAATAGTGATGATGTAAGCCAGTTTAACTTATTTAACAAAAGATGGATATACTGTTAGTTTGAACTATGCTGATGTGGTGCAAAGGCCACAGTATTGTTTGGAGTTGTAAAGACCTGGATTAAAATCCTACCTTAGACACTTGCTAGATTGGTGGTGGCCAGAAAGTTATTTAACCTCTTCCTGCTCAAATCAATTTTCTAGAACATATTTACTAAATGGTAGACTGATTGAAATCTGCACTGATAAATAAGAGTTCTGAGAAATCACAGATCCTTCCTCTTATTTGTTATGTTCAAGTTACATATATCCAACTGGGTAATGGAAGGAGACAGGTAGTTTAGGAGATAGAACTTTGGAACCTGGAGTCAGGAAGACCTGAGTTCAGACCCAGCATCAGACACTTACCAGCTATATGACCCTGAGCACATCACAAAAACTCAGTTTGTCTTAATTCCCTGGAGAAGAAAATGGCAATTTTATATCTTTGCCAAGAAAAACGTTTGCAAAGAATTGGTGTGTTATGGTCTATAGGGTGATAAAAAGTCAAATACGACTGGAAGACTGAAGAACAACAATGATCTATTGACATTTAAAATTCAATGTCCCATAAACATCTCAAATTCAAAGTTATGAAAACAGAATTACACTTCCCCCAAAATCTTATTCCTTTTTTAACCTTTGCTATTTCTATCCAAAGTTCCATCATCTGGGATAGCTAGAGCTCTAGCCCTGGAGTCAGGAGGACCTGAGTTCAAATCTGACCTCAGACACTTAACACAAAAAGTAGCAGTGTGACATTGGGAAAGTCACTTAACCCAAATTTCTCTACCTTCCTCCCCCCCAAAAAAAAATGTTCCATCATCTCTCCAAGACCTTATATTCTAAAGGTCAATATCTTTCTCAGCTGCTCCTTCTCATTCACCCCACATATCCAATCACTTGTCAAATCTTATAGTTTCTATCTCTGCAACATTGCTAACATTCATCTCTTTTTTTTGCTACTTATGTGGAAAAAATTTGCCATGTTGAAAGCAGTGGCATTTTCATTTTTTTTAAATTATCACAAACAAAAACAGTGCCTGGAGCAGAATAGGCACTTTTAAAATGGCTGTTGATTCATTCAATGAAGTATTTATTAAACATGGGGAATTATTCAACATTATAGGGATAGAAGTACAATGAAACAACTCCCAATTGCAAAGATTTTACATTCTAATGAGATACAAGTAGACATCCATATATGAGTATACACACACACATACAGCATAAATGTAAAATGAATGCATGTATATATTCTATATATATATACATATATATGTTAAATAAGAGGTTATTTGAGAGAAAGGGCACTAAGCAGCAGGGTTGTCCAGGAAGGGCTTCATGTAGAATGTATTTCTTGAGACAAACCTTAAGGAGTATAGGGATTTTATCAGGTGGAGATAAGAAAGGAGTGTATTCCAGGCATACGTTTAGCCAGTGCAAAGACATGAAGATGGAAAATGGAAATGAAGTGTTGTATATGAGGAATAGATAGAAGGCCAGTTTGTGTGGAGTAGAGAGTGTGGGAGTAAGAGTAATAACCAAGGAAATTAGAAAGATAGATTGAGACTAGTTTGCATAAAGCATTAAAAGCTAAATGGAGGAATTCATGTTCTATCATAGAAGCAATGGGAAACAGCTTGACTTGAATGAGTAGGGGAGTGATGTATTCATATTTATGTTTAATAAAATTACTTCTCCAGAAGTGTATAGAATGTACTAGACTGGATACAATAATTAGTGGCTGATGAATCAATTTACTCAAGAAAAGATTGGGTCCTCAACGAAGCTGACAGTTGCATGAGTGGAGAGGTATAAGATAAGAAAGTTGTTGCAAAGATAGAAATGGCAAGATTTGAGAATTGATTGGATATCTCAGGTGACAGAGAGTGAGGAGTCTAGGTTAATGCAAAAGTTTCAAATCTAGGAGATTATAAGTATGGTAGTGACTGCACCAGAAACAGGGACGTTTGTATGTGATGAATTTAAATGATCTCGAGGCAGTCCCTTTACGATTGAAGTCTGGGCCTGAATATGTAGATACAGGAGTTAAAACTTACTGTCATTGTGAGTTCTAAATGTTCTCAGAGGAAATCTTTTTTTTTTTAATTTGTTCATAATAACCATTCATTTCTTCAAATTTCTAAATAAGGGAATGTGCTTCAGTGTTAGGGATACAGAGAAAGGCCCAAACCAAAGAAAACAAACAAAAAAAACCAAAACAATTCCTTTTCTCAAGGAGCACACACTCCAATTGAGGAGAAAATATGAAAATAACTGTGCACAAATAAAATATGTACATGACAAATCCTTCTTGTAATCGTGGTCTTATGTATCCCTCTACTCCTTCCCACCTGACACCCCTTGCAATTTTATTACCTAGATGTTGGGAAGTGACAGAAAGATAAAAAGGGATGCACACTAAGATACCTGAGCCAGCATCATGTTGCAGTGGATAAACAAAGAGCTTATCTGAAGGAAGAAAGGGAGAATTATGTGCTGCCTAGGACCCATACTAGCTACAGAACTTCTCAGAGCTCTTAGCAAGTTTCTAACACTTGCAGGAAGGGTGCTTATTTGAGTTGCTAAAAGGAGTTTCCTCATCAGAAAATTCTTTATGAAAAGGAAATCTCAAGTCCTTTATCTATCCCCTATTGTCACACTAAGATGTAAATTGCTGCTAGTTGGGTAATTCTACTAAATTTCCCAAGTAAATTTTCATTCAAAGGGGTGTTAACTGAGTAGATCTTTATTTAACAAGGGAAACAGGTACTTTTTTGGGATACTATCAACACAAATTTTCTCATATGTTAAAATATATTTGACCTATATAGTGATATTCTATTATATTTGAATCAAAACAAAACAAAACATATAGCTTTGGGTGGCATAAATCAATCCTACCAGGAGGTAAATTCAATGCATTCATTAGAACAGATGAACTCAATTTACCATTATATAGCCCTGAAGTTTCAGGAGAAAGATAAATACTACAAGAGCATGTAAGCAGATCAATCCTCAAAATGTTTTTCTCCAAAGTACTTTAGTGTACTCTTCAAACAATATCTCCCAAGACAAGTCATGTTTGCTGCAGGTAAACAGGCATTACAGTGGTAATATATCTGTCATATTTGACTCAGAGCTGCCAGGAAGCCCCTGTGGAAAAGATAACTAAAGATTACAATTTTCCATTTGCACAAAATCTAAAATTATGAATGATGTGAATACTACTGAAAAATTATTAACCCTGAATTTTATAATGCTATGGCTTGACTACTATAATTTAATGTTGGATGGCTTGGAAATCTGCTAATGTGCCTTCAATCTTGGAATGCTTATGACATGCCAGAAGAAAAACAAAACTAGAGTTTCCTAACATTACTTGTCAGTTTCCTAAGGAGCCTACACTGATACATTCAAAGTACATTTTTTTACATATATTTTACGTCCTATACCTCTAGTTCTTATACTCACATTAGAATCATAGAAAAACAAAGATAGAAGGGTCCTCAAAGGCCATCTTATCCATCCTGAACAGGTGTTACTCTCTACAATATTCCCAACCAGTGGTCATCTGGGTTTTGCACAATAGTGATTCAAAGATCCTGTGATTTAGGAGCATTCTAATTTCTTCCAAGGAAGTTCCTTTCACATTATAGCCTTTCCTTACCTCCATATCTGGGCCTAAGAACAAAACTTTCTTTCTGACATTCAAGGACTATGTATTTTCAATTGGTATATGTACCTCCAAATGCTTTAAATAACTTAATAAATTTGCTTCTATATTAAAGTTTTGTATGTTCATAGTTTGCCTCCCCTCCTTGCTTATAAATTTGTATGGGCAGATACCATATTTTATTTATTTATTTATTCCATGTAATGTCTTATCTTTAGTAGAGGCTAAACAGATTTTAAATGTTGAATAAATAGTAGTCCAAGAGGGTTAGCAGAAAGAACACTGGATTAGGAGTCTACACATGTGTTCCAGTCCCATTTCTGCCACTTTATGATGTTTGACCTTAGTCAATTGGCTTCATCACTTTCTGAATAATGCCATCTGCATCTAAAAGACTTAAGCACTCAACTGCATTATTTCTTAATGTAGGCCCTTCCAAACTCTAAAATTCAATGATTCTATGAATGATGCTCATTAAATGTGATATTTTAAAATGTCTTGAAACAATTTGGGGAATTTATCTATTTAAGGAGGGCTTATTTTTATTACTCTGCCTACAAATTAAACAATTAGCCTGATTAAGGTCAGATTGAAAGTTCTCCATGACTGCAGAAATCTGAGGTTACAGTAGGGCTTTTGTGAAAGCAGACTAAAATTCTAGTTAAATTTAAGCAAGGCAAAAATTAATAACCCCAGAGATTTCACTAGAAGTAATTACAACTCTAACAATTAGAGTTGTCAAAAATGGAGGATGAACTGCCTCAGGGAGTAATGAGTTCTCTGTCACTAGAAGTCTTCTGATGACCATATATCAAGAAATATATAGAGGAGATTACTGTTTTTGGTAGAGTTTGAGATAGATAACCTCTGAGGTCTTGTCTAACTTTTCAAGTCTATAATTCTATGGAAATAATCAACAATGGAACTGTTTCCTGGAAATATAACCACAAAAACTGCTCTGGTATATTAAGAGAACACTACATACACACACACATACATACATACATATGTTTGCATCCTTAGTTCCAGAAAGTGTCATAAGATAGTATTGTATTGTCACAAAAATTTAGAAAAGACCTGTTCTATCAAATTAATGGCCTCCACAATGTCCTTTTATATGGACATTCATCCTCTATTTGAAAATTTCTAGCATTGAGGAATTCCCTTCCTCACACAAGGCAGCTCAATTTATTTGGGTACAATTCTAATTGTTGATAAAAAAAAAATACTAGTTACTTATATAGTGCTTTAAGATTTGCAAAATACTTTACAACTCATTCCCCCCCCCTTCCAAAAGCAATTCTGAGAGCCAGCTATTATCATTATCCCTATTTTACAGATGAGGAAACTGAAGCAGACAGGTTATGTGACTTAGTCAGGATCATAGAGCTGGTAAATGTGTAATGATGGATTTGAATCCAGGTCTTCCTGACTTCAGGTCGATCATGCTATCCACTATGCCAACTTATTCTTTCATGCTTTCTTCAGAAGTTCTTTCTTACTGTATCAGCAAGCACACCAGTGTCCCCAGGGTGGCTGCCAACACAGGTTCTTAGATCTGCTTAGTAAAAGGAAAGCAACTCAAAATGGGTTGACAAGCTTACTTTAATCAGTCAAATATGTATCATTTACCTAGTTCAGGGGAAAAAGGTCAGAACCCCGAACTTCAGAGTATACAGACAGAATTATTAAGACAGAGAAACAGATCAAGTAGACAGGTTTCCAAACTGTCCAACCATTACATCCATACCAAGTCAACATCTGGGTTTTTCAAAGCCGGGGGGCTCTCAACAATGGCTTCCCAGAGTCTCATCTGATCAAATCACAGAACACTTCTCAAAGTGAGCCCCAAAGCAAAGCCTCACATCAGGGTACATATAGCCTTCTCCTGGGTCACACCCTCTTGACCCACTGCCCAATCACACAGCATCAAGGTGTGGGCATTCCTGAAAACCAAGCCTCCTGCCACAGGCTCCATGTGACCACATTCAACCTATTAGGAGGCAGAGTATATTTTCAAATCAAGGAAGGTTCTCAGAGTCTCTTGAGCCTATCAAAGGGCCTAGGGGCAGGGAAGATGTTTAAATTTGCATTTCCATTATACTTACATATGCTAGTATCCTGTTATGGTTCTGCCTTTTTATATGGAGCCATCTGTTGTCTGCTTTGTTCCTTCATCTATGACAAACATTTATTCTGATTCAGAGTTCTTGTATTAGATCATTTTAATATTATAAGCTATATACTATAGAGGAATAACAACTAATAGACATTTTTATAATTATGAAACAAATATAGTTTATTTTATTATTTTCAAAAAATGATAACTTGTTTACTATTTGCTAAAGCAGGGTCCTAACTCTACTCAGATAAAGATGAAAGGAAAGAGGGTGGGGAAGAGGGGGAAAGAATACATGTATATACACACATATATAGATGTAGATTATATACATACTAATATCTATATATAGATATACATAACCTAATATCTACCAGGTACTGTGCTAAGCACTTTGTACCATTCCAGTTGATACTAACAACAACCCTGGGAGGTAGGCATTATGATTTTTTTCTATATCTTGCCCAGGGTCACATAGTTAATAAATTATGAGGTAAGATTAGAACTCAGATGTTCCTGATTCAAGTCCCAGGTCTCAAGACTCACTGATCACTTAACTGCCTATGAAATGGAGGGTTGGGGATAGAGAGTCAGAGACAGAGAGGTGAAAATACAGATTTCAGATCTGTATCACCTAATATTAAAGCTAGAGGTGATGTTTATTATAGTTTCAAATTAGGGGTAAGTTGAGTTCAGTAGAAGAATAGTTTGGAAGAAGAGTATCAGAAAAATCACTCAGCAGATAGATAATTTGGCTAACATGTTATACTCAATGAAGTATTAATCAATCACAGAATGGTATAACTCCTGGAAGCATGTGTTCAACAGAGAAGCTACACTAATTAATACACTTTTAAGGACAGTCCCTGTGACAGAAAGATGGCAAAATTTTCAGTTACAGACTTTTGACTCAGCCTAAGAACATGTTTTTTATTTTTTGTTTGTTTTTTACACACTCATGTGTCTCAATGGCAAGTTCCTATACAAACGTGTCTATTCTGCTCCATAGATACTGAGTGCACTGTTGGAAGAGAATGACCCAGATTTATGTGTGAATTCAATTTATTTGTTGTTGTTGCATCTGCCTAATACATTAGTACCTGATATACTAACATTTGTTTCACATTTTTGTTAAGAAAAAATGGTGCCATCATTGTGAAGGGCTGGATAATGCAAATGGAAACAAATTAATTTTAGCTCCAAATCTTAGTAGGGGAGATATTTAATGTAAATTCTCAGTGGTGGTCCTTTCTCTGGGAAACTAGAACGGCCAGTGTGACAAAAGGTCAGAGAGACTGATCCAGCCCTAAGAGTAAACAGGTGTCCATCTGATTGTATGAGAGGTGTGAGGTTCTACGGTAGGCAGTGGTGGCCCATGTGCCACCTGAATGTTACATTATTTATATTAATTTGAAAAGCTAAAATCTATATTACTATACTGTATTGTATACTATAATTACTGTACTATATATAAGTTCTTATTTTTTTTTAATCTCATGTATCCCTTGGATCATCTCATAAAGCCTGTAGACCCCTGTTCAGAGCAATGTATTAGTAAATAGATTTGACATTACTACTAATATTAATAATAGCTAATGTTTATATAGCATTTACTATGAGCCAGGTATTGTTCTAAGCATTTTACAAATATAATTTCATTTGATCTCCAAAACAACTCTAGAAGGTAGATATTATTATTATCCCCATTTCATAGATGAAAAAGCAGAGGTTAAGTCAATTACCTAGGATACCACTGCTAAAGTAAGTGCCTGAGACCTGATCTAAACTCAAGTCTTTCTGACTTGCCACCAATTCTTTATACAGTGCCCCACTTGAGTGCCAATTATATTCTCTGATTCCAATGAAAATGAATTATACTGAAATACAGCATATATATCTATGTATTTATCTATGTGTCTATCTCTATGTATGTATGTATGTATGTGTCTATCTATCTATATATCAATCTATCTTTTCCCCAAAATTCACATCCCTCATACATATATTTTTTTTGTCTATATTTGCCTATAACTTGTGTCCACTGGCCCCTTTGTATAATCTGGAACAACACACACATGCACACACACACACAAATAAACCCCTCCACCTTCTATATATTTCATATATTTAAAAAATGATATAATCTTTCTTCATTTTATTTTTCACTATAATTATCCCTAATTCTTCCAAATATTTCTTTCTTATCTTTTTAACTTTCAGGACTTTTCAGCCTCCTACTCATATACTAATATGTCAATCATCATTTTACAATGTGAATCCTCAACCGAATACAACAATTCTTAAAGTTGTCAACCAGCAGAGCACAATGGGAAAATTTCCAGTTGATCTGTAAACTACACTTCTATTAATGTTGCCCCAAATTGTGTTATAATAGTTATAAAATCTTTTGCATTTAAAGTAATCTACTAAACTTTTTCAAATGAAATTGTATTATGCCAGCTGCCCTGGATCTTGCATTCACACAATTGATTATATTAAAATTTCAATATTTTCTACTTAGTTCAATTACATTCCATTGTATTAATTTTACTGTATATTTCAAGTCTGTTAAGATCTTTTTGCATCCTGACTCTGTCATCCAATATAATACTTATCCTTGTCAATTTTAAGCATATCTTTAAATATTTTTCTAAGTTATTTATAAAAATGTTAAGTAGGACAGAGAAAAAGGGTACAGTTCTTGGTTAGGGCCTGAGAGGTCTTCTTCCAAGTTAATATTGATAAATTATTAAATATTCTTTGTGTATTGATACAAACAGTTAATACCTGTCTAATGTTATTACCAAGCAGTTTCTATTTGTTTATATTTCCCGTAAAAGTACTGTGTGATAGCTTCTTGAAATCCAATTAAAGTGTATTGATTGCATTTACTTAATCAATCAATAACCCTCTAACTGAAGTAGAATAGGTTAACTTGGCAAAACATGTTTTTAGTGAACCTACAGCTTGATTATGATGACTTTCCTTTTCTAAGACTATATTAAACTGATTGATTAAATGAACTGCATCTTTGTAATTGTAGAAATCAGGAACACAACTTCCACATATAAGACCACTTCCCTTGCAGAATAATTCATAAATCCTATCAATTGGCACAAAAAGTATAGGTAGCCTAGGCGACTGCCTCAGTTTCTAGTCCTTCTCTGGTTTTGCACACTATCCTAATTAAAGAAGATTTTCCTTATTTTTGTTAATTCACTTTTGTATCAGTTCCAATAATGGTTGCCATATCTTTTTCACTATGCCTTAGCTCCCTGACAGTTACCCCAGCTACTCAAAGGTTAAAATCTTGAGCAGTCCTTAAGTATTCTCATTTTTTTTTCCAGCTAGGATACTTCTTATTAATTCTAGACTTGCTGCCATTTCTATTTGTGTGCTTCCTTCTTTGACCTCGATTTATTGCATGTTTTGATGTCCCTTTGAAGATCTGCTATGTTTTCCATCTATGTATTCTGTCAGATAGTTAGAATTATTTCTTCATGACACTGATTGTTTCCTTGATAGTCTATGTAGAACTCTTCCTTATTGCTTGTTATTAAACCACCTTTGTGAGATGTTTATGAATGATTGGCACTCCCAGTCATTCCCAATCCTCTGCCAACTAAGGTCTAGTAAAGGTAGTCACTTTCTCAGGAATTAAAATTTTTAATTGTCTAAGAATCCATAAATAATTCATTTAGCATTCTTTCTAATTTTAAAAAGACCAATTAATAGAATTAAAGGAAAAGTTTTTTCTTGGTTTCTTTCCTTCCTTCCTTCCTTCCTTCCTTCCTTCCTTCCTTCCTTCCTTCCTTCCTTCCTTCCTTCCTTCTTTCTTTCTTTCCTTCCCTCCCTCTTCCCTTTCTTCCATCTTTGTTTTTTATTTTGTTCTTAATAACACTATCATTCTTTTATCACTGAGGTTTGTACCTTGGGAGTTATCCTAAACTCCTCCCTCTCTCTGCCTCTTTATATATTTTCAGCTATCAAATATTGTCATGTTTGTCTCCTGAACAACTCTAACACTTGTCTCTTTCTCTCCAATCATATAGCTATCACCGTCGTCCAGGGCCCCATCACCTCTCATCTGGAACACTGAAATATATTATAACTATTATTCTTATTTTCATTCTCTTCCTTCTTTTGTGTGTCATCAACATAACAACCAAATCGATCTTTCAGAGATGCAAGTTTGACCATGTCACTATTTTGCTCAAGCCTCTTGCCATGAACTATACCCAAAAGGCTATAAAACTATGCTTACTCTTTGATCCATCAATACTTCTACTAGGTCTGTATCCCAATGAAATTTAGAAAAAAGGAAAAAGTATTACCATACAAAAACATTCATAGCAGCTCTTTTTGTGGTGGCAAAGATTTGGGAATTGAGGGTATGTCCATCAATTAGGGAATGGTTGAACAAGCTGTGATACTATTGTTCCATAAGAAATGATGAGTAGGATGTTCTCAGAAAAAAACTGGAAAGGCTTCCACGAACTGATGCTGAGTGAAGTGAGCAGAACCAGGAGAACATTGTACACAGTAACAGCAACATTTGCAATGACCAACTTTGGCAGACTTAGCTGTTCTCAGCAATGCAAGGATCTAAGACAATTCCAAAAGACTCATGATGGAAAATGCTATCCACATCCAGAAAAAAGAATGATAGAATCTGAATGCAGATGGATGCATACCATTTTCTCTTTTTTTCATGTTTTTTTTCTCTTTTGTTCATATTCTTCTTTCACATCATGACTAATGTGGACATATGTTTTATGTGGTTGTACATGTATAGCTCATATCAGATTGCATGCTGTCTTAGGGAGACAGAAGGAAAGTAAAGGGAAAATTTTAGAACTCAAAATCTAATAAAAATGAATGTTGAAAAGCAAAAATAAACAAATTGTGTTGTATGTGTGTGTAAAAGATTCTTTCCATGACTCCCTATGTTTCTAGGCTAAAATACATAGTCTTGAATCGACATTGAACTCAACATTTCATGTCTCACCTTTCTGAATTTGTACCTCCAAAGCCCTTGTTGGTAAGGTACACTCCCCCCATTCATATCCATATCCCAGATTCCTTTTCCTCTTTAAAGATTAAATTAAGCTATCACCATCTTGGTGAGGCTCTCACTATTCCTAACAGTTATTATTCCTTGAAAATCTTAATATATACTAATCTGTGCACAAGTTGTTTCTCTCCAAAAGAATGTCGGCAACACAAATACAGGACTATTTTATTTTTGTTTTCAAATATCCCACTGACAGGACAAGGCTCTTCACATTACAGGCCCTTAAAAATACTTAATTAAATTGAGTAATCTAGGTTTTAGATGGCCTGGGGTAGAGAGGTCTTTTCCTCTTTCTTTCCCTTGAATACTATTAATCTTCATCTATCATATGCTCAAAGAAACACAAATCTCTTCTGAATTAGTGTAAATCAAATTACAAGCATGGAAACATACTTTTTGTCCAAATAAGGACTAAGATGCTTTTGCTCCATTTTCACCCAATTAGGGAATTGCTATTTATATCTATATCTACTATCTATATCCATATATTTCTGATTCAGGAAGACCTAGGTACACTAATTGTTTGTGATGTACATTGGTTGTGTGATTCTGGGCAAGTCTCAGTGCCCCCATGTAAGTGTCCAAGGCTATAAGTTGTAAGATATTTATTGATCTCTATTGGTAGAAGGGGTTCTTCACCAAGAGCTCCCTAGTCAGATTAAATTCTATGTACAGAAATAATTTCAATTAACCTGCTGTGATTTTAATACATATAAAAGAAGTAATAATTTTAGTATCCCACTGATTCCTTCAAAATAATTAGCCGCTACATTTCACTGCACCTTACATTTTATACAAAAAAACCTTCACCAAAAATCTCCTAGAAGAAGAAAAACAAAGAATACTTAATGAAGAAAAAAACTTTAACAACTTGTGAAATAACATCCCGGGAGTCTCATGCTGCTGTATTTTGTCTCCTAATCCATGCTGAAACAAGATCAACAGCTGACATTAAGAAAATAGAACATCTTTTCTCCAAGTAAATGCAGAGTATCACTAATTTCTATAGTTTAGTTTACTTTCCTTTGGCCTGCACAATTTCAATAGGCTAAGTACCATGAACTGTTACATTGGTAACTAAATGGAATGCATTGTGTTTGAAATCTCTCCAATAACTCACATATGTTGTGGTGAGATATGGAGTGATGCAATGACAGTGATACTTTTAGAGTATATGAATCATCGTGCCTAAATAGCCATCGCTTGTTCTTACTAGCTATGAAAACCAAACCACAGAAGATTCACTACTCATACTCTAATGCCTCATTAAAGAGTGGAGATCATTCAAAGTTATGCAAAAACTATTGAAAGTTTGACTCTACTACAAAGGTTATGACTATGGTTCCAGCTACAGAATATGTTTCCTTTCCAAGGACATACATAGGTAAGTATAAAGAAGCTCATCACTGTTTAGAAAATAATTCTTTAGTCATGGTAGATGATGAAATAAATAACAATATCCCTCAGTCCCATGGAGTTCTGTTTTAGTAGTGACAGCTGTAGAATGTCAGAACAGGGAGCAAATGTGATGAAGAGTCACATGTTATTTTTTTGTTACAAGGTTTCATAATCCAGTTTTCATAGATTATGGTAGATTTTAGAGACTCTGTACACTTGCATAAGAAAAGACGTACCTTTTTATTAACCTGTAACTAAAATTTAATATTTCATAAAATTTTCAATGTAAGTAATAATATATTATTATTATTATTTTAAAGCAATGGGGGTTAAGTAACTTGCTCAAGGTTACACGGCCAATTATTTCTGGGTGTGGTGCTGAGTATCTGAGGACGGGATTTGATCCAGGTCATCCCAACACTGGAGCCGGCGCTCTTACTCGCTGAGCCACCTGGCCGCCCCAATAATATATTATTTTCAAAAATGGTCCATTGTCTTCAGGAAACTTCCAAAGATATCTAGGCCAAATACAAGGTAAAGAACCTCCAGTATATAAATACTAATTTATTGGCAATACTTTTAATGCGAGACATTGTGTGAGGGATACAAGTGAACATAACTACTGGAAGAAATGAATAGTAAACATCATCATATATACACACATACACATATATATCATGTAATGGTATATTAATTAAAAGAATGATATGAATATAAGAATGATATAAATATAAAAGCTAAATTGAGCTAAATGGAATAATATTTCACAGATTCTTCCAGTAACAGAAAACAGAGTTAATTCATTTAGTTGGTTGTTATCATATATTTTATCATGCTATAAAAAGACAGACCAACATTTCATAAGATATTGGATCATCTAATATTTTAGTGCTCTCTCTATATGTGTTTATACAAATATATATACTAATACATATATAGACACCATCAGGACATAGATGCATTCTAAGAAGTTGATAATATTCTCTACATTAAACCAACATATACTTTTATTCTCAGGGACTTTAGTGAAAAGACAAGAATAGAGTAGGAAAGCAAAAAGAGTAATTTTGACTGCATATTTCAGAGGTAAAAAATAAAAAAGACTAAAGGACTATAGACTACATTAAAATTTAGGTATGAAATGTTGATGTTTCATATACAAATGTTAGGAATATTTTAATTTTTCTAATTATGAACACTTTTCTATTGAAAAAGAAAAAGAAAATAAAAAAAAACAACCTCTGTAATATTCATAGTCAAATAAAATAAAGTCTTCACTAGTCATATTAAAAATTATATCCCAATTGTTACCCTAAATCCACCAAAACAGTATCAGGAGAGGGGTCTCTTGAATTGTGGTTGACTGTTGAATTTATTGGGGTTCTTAAGACTTCAAAGTTATTTATCTTATTTTTACAACATTTTTATTATATATTTTCTTCTATTAGTTCTGATAATTTCATTTTCTATGCATCAGCATGTAAAATTTCCTGCAGGTTTCTCTTACATCCCTTTCTATTATTTCTTATAACACAATAGTATTACCTTGCATTTATGTCATCTTTTGCCTAGCCATTCCCCAAATTATAACCCCTTTATTTTCTAAGTCTTTTCTACCATAAAAAAACCTACCATAAACATTTTTGTACATATGCATCTTTTTTGCTATTTCTTTGATCTTTTGTATATAGACCTAGTGTTAATGTTGCTGAGTAAAGGAGTATGGAAAATTTTGGTCTAAAATTCCAAATTGTTTTCCAGAATGTCTGGATCCATACAGAACTCCATCAATAGTGCATTAATGTACCTGTTTTCCCACAATCCCCATAATACTTGGGATTTTCTTTTTGTGTGTGTTAGAATTCATAATTTAATTGATGTGAAACAGAATCTGGGAATTGCTTTAATTTCTGTGTCTTTTTTTAAATGATATAGAATAGTTTTACATGTAGATTATGATAACTCAGGTTCTTTCTCTGGAAAATCCCTCTTCTTATATCTTTGAACTACTTAATTGGGAAATGGCTCATATTCTTTTAAATTTGAATGTTATATATACATACATACATACATACATATATATATATATATAATTGAGGTGTTTTTTCAGAAAAAAAACTTGGTACAAATATTATTTCTAATTATGTACTTCCCTTGTAAGTACAGCATTTAAATGAATTGGTTTTGTTTGTGCCAAATAATTATTTAAATTTCAACAATCAAAATTCTCCATTTTATTTTCTATAATTTTTTGTATCCTTTATTTGGTCATGAATTCTCCTCCCATCTAATTGTCTGACAGGGCATTTGTTTCTTTGTTCCTCTAATTTGTTAGTGACATCACTCTTTATATCCAAGTCATGTACTTGCAAGTTTTTCTTGGCATGTGGTATGGAATCTTAGTTAATACCTAATTTCCTTGGGACTATTTTCCAACTTTCCCTTTTGTATGTTGTACATATTAATATCAGTAATTATATCATATTAATACTATATTAATAATCTCAGATTAATTATTATTATAGTATATAATATATTATATGGCTAATAATCAATATTTATATATAATATTAAATAATTTATTAATATATTAATATTCTTAATAATAGCTATAATCTAAATCTAAGCTATTTTAATGATTACTGCTTGGTACATATATCCTTAATTTGAGAATTTTTTGCAGTTACTGCATAAAGTTAATTATCAGATAACAACTACAATAGATGAAATCTCCTCATCATGCTGATTGACTCAGCTTTGACATCAGCCCCTTAGCAGCCTGAATAGCCTCTCTGTTCTCTTTGGATGGATGGAAGGCTGAGATCCAGAACTTTCCAGGTAACTCTTCATTTTCCATCAGCACTTCTGCTTGGACATGATGTGTGACTAACCCCTTTTGAGTTCCACCAGCTTCAGCTGCTTTTTTTGAATTGTCTTCTCCCATTACATTTTAAGCTCCTCAAATCAAGGACTACTTTTTCTTTTTCTTATTTGTATCCCCAGTGTTTAGCACACTGCCTGGCACATTGTGCTGTTCAGTCATTCAGTCATATCCAACTCTTTGTGACTTCATGGACCATAGCATGTCAGGTCGTTCTGTCCTCTACTATTTCTTGAAGTCTGTCCAAGGTTGTGTTTGTTTCCATGATGCTATCTATCCATCTCATCCTATCTTGTCCCTTTCTCCTTTTTCCTCCAAGATTTCCCAACAACAGGCTCTTTTCCAATGAGTATTGTCTTCTCATTATGCAACCAAAGTATTTAAGCTTCAGCTTCAATATTTGACCTTCCAATAAACAGTCTGAATTCCCTTATTTAAGTAGATCCCTTTGATTTCAAAAGGACGCTCAAAAGTCTTTTCTAGCATCACAATTCAAAAGTGTTGATTCTGTGGTGCTCAATTCTCCTCAATGTCCAATTTTCAGAGCCATACTTTACTATTGGAAAAAAAAAACATAGCTTTGACTATATGGACCTTTTTGGCAAGGTCATGCTTATGCTTTTTAATGCCTTGTCCAGATTTGCCATAGCTTTCTTTCCAAGAAGCTAGAATCCTTTACTCTCATAACTGCAGTTACCATCTGCAGTGATCTTTGAGGTCAAGAATACATAATCTGAAACCATTTTCCTTTGTGAGCCCTCTATTTGTGAAGAAGTGATAGGACCAGTTGCCAAGGTCTTAAGGTTTTTTTTTTTATTCAGCCCTTAAATAATATCTGTTAACTGTTATTGACTATTATTCCATTTTAAGGCATAGGAAATTACTCATAATTTATATAGGATGTATTGCTAAATCAGTTTTGAATATGTGGGACCACCAACTCAATAGAGGAAAGATTAAAAAAAAGTTGGATAATAAGAATTAAAATGAGGAAAATATATGCTCTGTAATTAAAACAAATCTGATTTACCTACAGATGTATACAGAGTATCCAAAAAGTCTTAGCCTTATCTGTTGTCTAGTATAAGTTCTATAAGGTTTGCATGTAACAGACAAAATATATATCCTACTTTGAAAGGCTTTATCTGAGGTTTTGCTACCTATTTTTTTAATTTCCTGATTTCATGTGAATTACTATCTATTTCATGATGAATGTGTTTAGACTTTAAAGTAGCCTAGTGAGTTTGGGAGGTATTGGAGTGCTGAATAGTTTTGCAGGGGAGTGAATGAGGAAACATGACATTAGCATTCCACATTGTCCTAGAACATAAATGGTACTGTGGTTTGTGACCTTCCCCATCCTGCTGACACAGAGAAAAATATACTTCTAGTTTAGATTTTGATTAAATCTCAAAAGGGGTGTGTTCGGTAAAACAGTATTTAATGAAAAATGTGAAACAGCTATACAATGACTTTAGTTGAATGGTTTCTAACCCCCTCCCAGGAATGGATTAAGGAAATCATTATAAATGTTCTTTAATGATATTTTAAACAGTAATTGCCCAATATTTATTGGTAAATATTGCTTAATGGTACCTTAAAGAACAAATAATTGCTCAATCATGTTACAAATAGGTTTTACTTCTGTGACAATAAAATATGTAGAATAAAGTATTTTCACTTGAAGTCCTATAGAAAATAGTAGGTAAAAAAGGTCTTTCTGGATTATTTCTTTTAACTTTTTTACAGAATGCCCCACGTAAAATATTCATAATTATTTTATAATTAAAGTTTTATAACTTTACATTAACTTTCATAATCATAGGTAGAATAACATGTCACAATTTATAACTATGGAATATATATTTTAATTAGGAGGGTTTTGGTGATAAACATTATTATATATACTGTAAATACTTAATGAATAAATCTAAAAGAACATTATGAATGATATATTATCCTGACGCTTCACAACATATTTTTTTGCTGTTGTTGAAAGAGGTTTATAGAACAAAACATGTTAGGAAATAGCAATCTTATAGATGTTTATTTCTTATTTCCAAAAGGATTTGTAAAACAATAAAAAAAAGACAGTGAGTATTTATAGAATAAAGTAAACTTTGCTTCATTAACAACTTATTTATGTACTGTTAAAATCTCTTATGGGTTTAATATTTTAAACTAGAGATAAACAACCAAATCTTATAGTTACACTATCTAAACAATTCCAAATTAATTTCTTCTTGGGTCCATACTAATTAACCAGAAAGGTGAAGATAATATAAGCTTTCATTTTACTCATTGTTTATTGATTACTAAAAACAACCAAACATGTGATTGCATAGAGTACCACACTGCTTTAAAGATTCTTTCCTAACAAGATATCTCTTAAGCACATGCCAAGCAGAAGTTTTAATATCCTTGAGGGTGGGGGGAGGAAAATCATGTAGTTAAGGAATTGTAGGTGATTGAATCAGTAAAGGGGAAAACAGGATTTTCATAATCTAAACTACCTCTAGATAGAAACAAAATCCATCTCACTGAAACTCAGTTCTATCATCTGAAAAATGAGGGAATTAGCTTAAATACTTTCCATGACTGCTTTCTAGTTCTAAATCCATGAACAATGTGTTTCTACAGTTTTTCTTATATATTTCAGTTCTATTTGTGATTTGGTGTGAATAGGTTTAGATAAAGAGGTAGTTAGTTGGTCATTCCTTTTCATCTAGTCAATCTGAGAAATAATCTAAATATAATTCACATCTCTGCTCACAAGATATTTGCTTGGTTAAAAAATAACTGCCATAATGAATGCTAATACAAGGGCTAGAAATACTGAGCTATGGTTTTTATACTGTTTTTATGCTAGTGGCTTTCAAAAGAGGTAAGCAAATGATCCAGAGCAGTACCCAAGGGATATTTTCCTCATTTTTTTTCAGTGAAAGTCAAGAATAATTTGGTGAAAGTTGAAGGTATTTTAGCTGAAAAGACAGAAAACATTTAGAGAAAATAAAAATTTACATTCACATGGCATAATCAATGTTACAGTATACTTTGGTTCTCAAAAACTCGGTAGAGTAACAGCATTTGGAATTAATATTCTGTCTTCTCTTTATTAAGCACTGTTTTCAGTCACAATATCCTTGGCCTTTAGGGAGTAAACAAAAAACAAATGAGCAGATTAGGTTTTTATTAAACAAAAAATTATGCTGTTCAGCTGAATAAGCACCCAATTTATAGTCAGTAACGAGAACAAATTCTGAGGACAAATTGTAAATAAATTGTTGTTAGACTGAAACTCTATCAGTACCAATAAAAAAAAATCCTTAAAATATTACAAGGCATGCCAACTTGGACCAGACCAGTGATGACATCTGGTCTACTGTCCAGTCCTAACAGATACATCAGTGCATATTGTGTCATTTTGGTGAACATTTCACACAGTTTGGGTCTGTGGTTTAGATTTTTTCTTTTTAACTAGACTTTTGTTTATCATTTCCATTTACCCAGGAGATAAATGGATATTTCCGTAGTATAATATTAGCACTTATTACAGAGCCTTATCATCAATTATTTAAACATCCACTAGAGCTTTGTGTTGTACTAAGCAGTCTAATCAGTCAACAAGCCTTTATTAAGCACTTGCTATGAGCCAGGAATAGAAAGAAAGGTTTGAACCAGTTTTTGTCTTCAAAGAGCTAACATTTAGTGGAAGAGATGATACGCAAACAAATGTTTTCATTCAACACATACATATATAAACACACACACACACACATATATAGTATAAATGGCAGGTAATCCTATGAGTAAGTCAAGTAAACAAAAGCTCATGATATAAAACATATATTATTTTAAATAATTATTTAAAAATACAAGATTGGCTTCTGCTGAGTCATTAGTAGTAAAAGAAATCTATGGAAAAGGTGTCACTGAATATCATTTTCAGAGACTTCAAAACATACAGACTGTGACTGTGACTATTCCCGAAGTCAGTCCTTGACTCCAAAGTTATTACTAGGGCTTTGACTTATCCCTTCACCTCACATTATTATATTTGTAGGAGGAGCTAGCTTCCTTTGTTTATCTTAGCCTAAAACTTCCTACCCCTTATAATTCTATGGCTATCTCATGATTAGTCTACTACTGCGTGAATAGAGTGAGTCTTCAGGGAATAATTATATGAGAAATCTAATTTACCTCATGTATTCTAGTGATTTACACATTACGCTATAAATTCTATAGACAAAGTGAGGTGGGAAGGAATGGATATATCTATATTCCTTAAAATTCTGAACCTGATACCAACTGTATGTTATTCACCCAGGTCTCCATTTCTTTTCTCTTCTACTTAAGAGCAGCTTCTCTTTTTCATTTTCATATTTTCCCTTTTCTGTGCCTTTGACAGAGGCAAGTCATTATAAACCAGTGGTCTAGACAAACACAGGGACACACTGTTGCTAACTACTATTAGAGTTGGTCCCTTTATAAAGAACACAGCAAAATGGTGTATGTATTTGACATCACCATATAAAACAAATCATTCAACCATTTTTTTTCCAAATGTTGTTTGTTTGATGACAACACCATTTCAGATTTTAAGAAATCCCTGACCCATCCCTAGGTCATAATTCCATCTGTTCTTATTATTCAAACACCATGCAAACATCAAATTCTCCCCCCTTCCACTTACTCCCTCCATCCCACTAAAGAGCGTGAATGGGTTAGGAACATAAATGAAAGGTACACTGTCTTTCTTCATTTTTGATTGCCAGACCTGTGACACTGTAATGCCATGCACAAGCAGCTTTCCAAAGTATTGCTACAGTGAACAGCTTTTAAGATTCTTATTACACAGTTTAGTGAACACTCTATTCCATAACAAATCAAACCAAAGTATCCACAGAAAATCAAGGTACAGCATTCACAAATCATAACATATCACAGAAAAATCACAAAATAGTATTCACAACAGCTTATCATTAAAATGACTACATAGTTTTCACCAAAGTGGTCACAATATTTAGAACAAAGAACAATCATCTCAAAGTATAATAGTCAAAATCTTCCACTCATGGGGCACACTTTTGTTAACTCAATTAGTCACTTATTCAGCATAGACCCTCCACCCCTAGGTCACTAGTAAACTACAATTTCATCATTACTCAGTACCCACAGAGAGGTCTTTTCATCTTGATTTGGGGCCATTTCTCAGATTCCCTGGATCCCCTTCCATGGTGTCAGATTCTACCTGGATTCACCAGACTGTCACCTGGGTTCAATGGCACACAGAGCTCCCAGTCACTTGTCCAGCTCTCTGGGTAGGTCCTGCTCTACACTGAAGTTCACAGGGTCCAGTCCATCTCAAGGCCTTCACAGTTCCTCCTCCTGTGAATTCAAGGCTCAACCAAGCCACAAATAGACAAAGTCTCAGCATTTTGGTCATGCTTCTTCAGCCTTCTGCTTTCTCAGTCTTCTTCTGGGCTCCTGGGCTCCTCTGCCAACTGGGTTCCTGGGTTCCTGGGCTTCTGAGCTCCTGGCTCCTGGGCTGCTGTTCAGAAGAAGCTCCACCACCACAAGTTCTCAGGAAATTCTACCTCAGTTCTCCATTCTCTCTTCTGTAGCTGCTCTGCCACAAGATTCTGGTCCCAACAAAATTCTGACTGTGCCTCTCTGGGGCTTTTCTTATATACAGACACAGCATTAGCTACTTCCTGTTTCAGCAACCTCCTTCCTGTTATGTCAGCAACAGGAGACAGAACTTTATACCTTTTGTTTCCCCAACATAGGCTTGATTAATTACTAAGTGCCAAGTACCTTCTACCTTTGCCAAAACAAAGGGATCTTCAAATTCAAATTACATGACCATTACAGACACCCATGATAGACATGGGACCTCTCTTTAGGATTAGCTTTAGTATGTTGTCAGTAACTTTCAATAATACAATATGAATGCTGATAAAATGTCCCAGTGGCTTCATATAAATATTACTTTCTTTTTTGCTTGTATTTTTATCCCTAAGGTTTAGCACTGAGTGTCTACCACCTAGTGAGTGCTGAATAAAAGCTTCTTGTCTGATTACCTGGCAAACTGTACAAGTTAGTCTTGGAATTAGAAAATTCCAGGGAGGTCTGATGGTACTGAAATGGGGATTTTGCTTTTGATATTCAGAATTATTGACATTTATTCTTCATTGCCATAGACCAAGTAGAGAGATTCAGTAACCGGGCCAGGAAATTCCCTATTAACTCCTGGGAATTACAGTTGGCAACAGGGTTTGCAGACTGAAGAAGTAGACTGAGACTAAATTTGCAGATAAACAAGAAGGCTTCATAAGGACATGGCATAGGCAGAGCTTTTTTGGAAGAAAAATCAGTGTTGTGTGAAGAGTACTTTTCTGATGCCACCAGCTAACTCTCTCTATAAGTACTTCATTCGCTTTCTTTATAGAAGAAGTGTTATAAGGTAATATGAATGACATATGTACACACACATAAATACGCACACTGATTAGTTACTTAATATGTGTGTATTAGTGTGGCTGGGGTGGGGTTGAGTAGCAGGTGTGAAGACCTGGGCCTGTATCCATGTACAACATTCCTGGTGCCACCAATGCAGATTGGCAACTAGCCTCTGACTCATAGTCTTAGACAACATATGCCTGTGGACTATCACTTCCATCCTCTCTTCCCTCTATTACTGCTGCTTAGAGACATAAAAATCAAGTGACTTGCTTATTCTCCCAATCAGAATTATGTTCATTTATTTATTTCTTCATCTTTCCACTCAATCATTTATTTATTCATTCAATGAATCTATATTAAGGACTAACTGGAAAATGTCTGGTGGATACAATAAGAAAAAGTCGATCCTTTCAAGAAACTAACACATTCTACTAGAAAATCATTTCAGTCATTTCAGTCATATCAGACACTTTATAAACCCATTTACGATTTTCTTAGCAAAGATAATGAAGTAGTTTGCCTCTTCTTTCTCCAGCTCATTTTACAGATGAAGAAATGGAGGCAAGCAGGGTTAAATAACTTGCCAAGGATCACATGGATAGTAAGTGTTTGAGGCCAGATTTAAAATCAGGAAGATGAGTCTTTCTGACTCTGGGCCCAGCACTTATGCACTGTATAATCTAGCTGCCCTATTTCTGGAGAATAAAACATACTTAGAGATAAGCAATTTTAATTTGAAGAGGGAGAGAATACTAACAAATTAGGAGAAGAAAAATAGTTTCTAATTAAAGGAAGCACCTGACTTTAGCCTTGAAGGTAAGTTTAATCTTGACACATTTATTCAATTACATTAAAGTCATCTACCTGTGCAATTAGTTGTCCACCAAACATTAAACTAAAAGAACAGTAGAATGATAGAAAACTGTCTGACCCAGAATCATCTTTATCTGAACTACCTCAAGTCTAAGACATGAAGAATCAGAATAATCAGTCACTACTTATTTTTCTTATTTTCAGATATCAGATTTTTAATTTCACTTAAAAAGAGATAGTTAATGGCATTTAAAACCTCAATTGCATTTCACATAGATTTAGAATTGAAAGGGACACTATAAACTACTGAGTTTAAAAGTTTTACTTTAGAGATGAGGAAACTGAGGCGCAGAGAGGTTAAAGTGACATTCCCAGGAGCACATAGATAGTAAAAGTCAAAAGTATGATTTGAACTCAGATCTTCCTGATGCCAACTACATTTTTTTCATATACAAAACTAACTGCCCTCAATAAAATTGAACACACACTTATAATATAAGCGCAAATTGTTTTGGCTCTTTTAAAGGCATCTTTGTGTCATCCTGTTCTCAGCAAATATTGACAGGAGGAATGGAAAAAAATTATACAATCTGAAATGAAAGCATAGCCTATAAGTTAATTTCCTGAGGTATCCTGGGTGATGAAACGATAGTGGCACATATGAGCTAAACAATTTCCTGCTATGTGATGAGAAGGAAGAAAGCATTATTATTTCACATTTTATTTGACTGAAGAAAATTGCATCAGAAGTTATTTTCCCCATTTATTTCAGTGTTGGATTTTTCTTACAGGCACAATCACCTATATATTGAAACTGTAATTATTGAATTTTTAATGATTGGCAGAGAAGATAGTAAAGAATAATGGTAAAAATAATTTGTTCAGATGTCATTTTATCAATTGTGGCTTATAATGCAGTTTTAAAAAGAAAATATTTAGTCTTTCATGAAATTCCTTGTACAATGTTAGAATGCTGCCTATTTAATGATCATTGTCAACATGCTAGTTCTCAAATGACATCCAATTTCCTTCTAGGTTTTTGGAACAGTGAATACTTCATATGAAGGAAGGTTGAAGAATAACTGGACTTGTACTCTTTTCATAGGAGATAAAATAACAGGTTCCTTAAAAGTCTATTCTTATGAGTTATGTCAATGAATTGAAGTGGGGAAATTCTATTGTCAAATGATTAGACTTCCTTGTTTCAAAACTGACCTATTGTTAGAGAAAAGACATAATCAGTCCCAATGAAGACTTATGTACCAAAAAAATGGGCAAAAGGAAACCATATTGCTGAAATGAAGCAGTAGATTTCTATTGATGAGTGGATTTGCTCTTTGGAAAAGGTAAGACTCCCCTCCAATCCTCAGAGATGACAAGGAGATTAGCATACAGAAGTTATGTGGTCTTTAACTCTCCAGAAGTCTGAAGAGCAGACAAGGAGGTTCTAGCAAATGACTTAATTAATTGGTTAATTAATTAATTGGATAGGATCATTGGTTTGGAACAGGAAGAGATTTGAGGTAAACTAGGTTGACTGCCTTATTTCAGAGAAGAGGAACCTGGGGTCCAGAAAAATTAAGTGAATTTATTCTGGTCACAAAGTTACAAAGAAAGATTGATTAAAGCTTGATTGATTAACCTTCATTTCAGAGTCTCATGTTATTTTCAAAAGACATAGTGCCTAATCATCAAAAATACAATTATAGGTGGGACTTAAACATGGTTTCCTTTTTTTTAAAGAAATTGGGGTTAAGTAACTTGCCCAAGGTTACATATCCAGTTTGTGTGTGTGTGTGTGTGTGTGTGTGTGTGTGTGTGTGTGAAGTATCTGAGGCCGGAACCAATCCCAGGTCCTCCCGACTCTGGGGCTGGTGCTCTTACTCACTGTGCCACCTAGCCACCCCAAGATGGTTTCCTTTTTAAAATATTTTAATTCTTTTATTCAGAACTTAAGAAGTGAAACAAGCACTCCCTTAACATGGTAAAATTTAAAGTAAAAGCCAATTACAAATGAAACTGCAAATCTATTATGCACAATTTGCTATTCCTTTTTTTTTATAAGCAATCGGGGTGAAGTAACTGGCTCAAGGTTACACAGCCAGTTATTTCTGGGTGTGGTGCTAAGTGTTGGAGCCTGGATTTGAGCTCGATGTCATCCTGATACTGGAGCCAGTGCTCTTACTCACTGAGCTACCTGGCCGCCCCTTTGCTATTCCTTTTAAATATATAATAAAAGTTATCATGTGACTTCCTTTTTTGTTCTTCCCTCCCATCCACCCCAGAGATGGCTACCATTAAATACAAATATGTATAGAGATGTATAATCATTCTATAAACATTTCTATCAATTCTTTCTCTGGACACAGATGTGCTATAAGAAATGATAAGCTCAAGAATTTAAAAAAAACACATTAATAGACTTGCACAAAATAATGAAGAGTGAAATGAGTAGAACCAAGAGAACACTGTATACAATAAAAGCAATTTTAAGGGCAACTTGGAGTAAGTCATTTTGAGCATCTATTATATGTATTCAAATTAAAGATGATGCTCTGAGTATTTTAACTTCTGGAAACGTGTCTTCCTCAGGGGAAAACAGAGGAAAACTGACATTTCTTCATGATTTTGGAATGTTTGGCTCATGTTAGGGGTGAAGTTCTGCAGAAAACAGACATTATCATTCATCTCTTTGGAATTTTCTTTTTTTTCTGGTAGAAGTAATGATAGTGAAACTGCTTATTTGTTTCTGTCTTTCTGTATGTCTCTCTGTCTACCTCTCTCTTCTCCCTTTGTCTTTCTCTCTTCATGTCTCTGTTTCTCTCTGTCCTTCTCTGTCCCTGTCTTCCTCTCTACCTCTTTGTCCCTGTCTCTCCCCATCTCTGTCTCCTTGTCTGTCTCTCTCTCTCCCACTGTCTCATTGTCTTTCTTTCCCCATCACTCTTTTTATTCTTTGCTTTTAAATTTTTTGTTCACATTATCTTTTTTAATCAACTTCATTTCAAAATAAAGAGACAGCTAAATGCCAAAAAATGAGGGGTTCAGAAGAGCCAAACATTAGAAATAAAAATAAAAAGCATCACATAGCCTTGGTCAGATATATGAGAATGTTGCAACAAGAAGGACAAGGAAAGAAAATATTTAAACATGGAGGAAGAAAGTTTTAAATAAAATAAGGAAAGTATCATACAATATTTATCAAAATAAAAGATCCCTCTTCTATATAGTAATAAGGGACACTAACCTACCTGGTTAAGGAATGAAACAAGCCTTTATTGATTCTATAAAGCAAAATTCTAAAAGATCAGTATTAAGAAATAGACTGCATGGTACCTGCCTTTGAGGAGGGAGAGATAAAACACACACATGAAATGATCTGATAAAAAAAAAGAGAGGGAAAAATGTAAAAAAAATACAAATAAATCTCTTTTTAAGAATTTTAACTGACACAAATTAATTGTTCCAACAAGCAAAAAAAGAGACTTTAGAAAGCAAGTTAGTCATCAAAATTTGACATATTAGATAAATAAGGAGAACTGATTGCCAAAAGCAACACCACATTAGAATAAAAACTCATTACTAAAACCTTACAGTGGAGAAAGTGATGATTATGAGCATATCATAATGTAAAATAAATATATAAATATAAAGTAACAACAGTATATAGAAAGCATGTATAGATATTCACCTGACATCTTCCCAATGTCACTAAAAGATAAAAAATAAAAGAAAGGCTACAAAGACCATAAAAATGGGGAAAATGTAATTGTTTTCTCCATCAATGATGGTAAAACCATCATATAACTTTAACCCCATATCCCATAAAAATGTTTTATTTTTAATTTTTGGAGTTGACAGAAATGACACTAAAGAGAACAAAAGGGGTGAAAGCAATTGGACTGCTCCAAACACACACACACACACACACACACACACACACACACAGACACACACACATATGAAGAGAGACAGACAGAGAGAGAGACAGAGAAAGGAAATCTATTATAGAGAAATGCTGATAATTATGATGGTGTAAGGGTTATGGGATTTAAAGATCTCCCATGCCCCATGGACGTGCTGACATAGCAGAGCAAGAGAAAGTGAAAACCCGAGCTAACGGTCCTGCGGTTGGTAGTTGGCGGCGGTTGCCTTTTTTTTTTTTTTTTGAGTTAGGACCCCTGCTGAGCACTGCCAGCGGCCGGAGCTGCTGGGAGCAGGACCTTTCTGCTAAGGACTCCTGCTGAGGACTGCCAGGGGCCGGAGCTGCTGGGAGCGCTCTTCCAGGACGCTGGGTGGTTGCTGTGAGTGGGGAGAAGAGGACCTTTGCCTGAGGTAGCCTGTTCTGTTTTAAAGGCTTGAAAATGTGGGTGCTTTCTACTTTATCTACCTGTGCCAATATCATAACTACTCTGATGGCTTTCACTTTCTGGTTTTGGGACTCAGTCTTTTGGTATCTTAATAAATTTTCTAGTTTATTTCCCCAAATGGCAAACCTGACGTATTTTGTGATGGATAACGATATCAGCATATTTGTCATCTCTATAGGCATTGTGAATATGGCATTGCTGATACAGATGGTATTGAGGGACATTTAACCAACATATCGGGAGGGACAAAAACTATGGAAGGAAGGTAAAGAAAAAAAAATCTTGGACCTAGTTAATATCCTAAAAGGTAACCAAGACAACTTTAATTTTCTGTTGTTATTGTTCAGTCATTTCATTCATGTCCAACTCTCCATGACTCCATTTGAGGTTTTCTTCGCAAAGATACTGGAGTGGTATGCCTTTTTCTTTTCCAGCTCCTTTTAGACATAGGGAAATTGAGACAAACAGGATTAAGTGACTTGCCCAGGAACAAACAGCTAGTAAGTGTCTGAGGCCAAATTTGAAATCAGGAAGGGTCTAGCTCTCTAGCTCTTTATCTCTGTGCCACCTAGCTATCCCACAATCCTATCTATAGAAAAAAAAATCTTCATAAAAGTAATCTATATGTGACCACAAGGTATCTTTAATGAAAATATTAATGTTGAACAATTAAGCATCCATAACTGATATTCTACAATGGAACACTTTTTTTTACCCATTTATTATTAAATGAAATATTTAGAGAAAAGAAAACCCCAATTTGTTTAGGATTTGTTACATGAAAAAACTGATTTGATGGAAAAATGGCTTTTCACAAGAACTTTCATAGCAAGGTGCCTCTCATTCAAAGAACAAGATCGATTCTTGGGACCTGTCATGACAGAAATGACCTTGCTCCATCAACTTCTGAGAATAAATATTAAGTGAAGCATAAAATAGGGAGATGAATGCTCTTTGAAGGCATTCACCAATGTGATCTGGGTCAAGGAAGGATTCTATGTATAAAATGATTGCTTGCAGATTTTCCTGTTTTCAGATGGCATTTTATCGACTGTACCAAATTCAGGTTCTTTCCATGTAATAAATATTTAATGAATTCTGGATTAAACTGATATGCATATGAAGGAAATACTGAACATAGTCTGACATATGACCTAGATTTTTAAAAAAATTCTGAGAAATTATATGGAGGAACCTTTGTCATTCAGTATACATTTCTTGAAGGCACAGATTGTTTTTGTATTCTTTAACTCCTATGGCTCTGTGTGAAAATACATGTGTGTTCATTTCTGTGTGCATGTATGTTGTATAATGTACTTGTATATGTATGTACGTGGGATGAAGGTCCACACTTGCTATTTCATCCATGCAGGAACATTCCATCATTGATATACTGAGATAGATGGATCACCAAATTTTCTTTATCTTCTGTTCTGGGCAAGTTACTTGTGGAATGAAGCTGTTCACTAGTTTGTCTGTGGTCACATAACCAGAATGTAAGACAAGAAATGTTCCTGCCCTCAAGGAGCTTACATTATATTGAGGGATATAGTATTTATACACTTAAATAAACATAAATAATTTGTTATCCATTATATGAAATTAAAATTGATCAGTCTAATTAGTCATGACCCTGTGTGCACTGGCCACCCTAATTGCAATTATTTCTTATTGTTTTTCTTCATGGCTCTTCTGATATTCTTGTAATTTCTGTCTCTGGGCTTTAGAATAGTATATTCTATATAATCATGGAGTCAAAAAGTTGTTTGAGACTTGAGAATTCTTCCCTTCTCACATAAATCAAAATTGGAATGTCCTTTATAGAATCTGTGACAAGAGAGGAGCCTGGGAAGATGGTGGAGTAGGTGAGAAAATTCCAAGACCTCAAGATTTTCCCCCACAAAGAAGATAAAATAGCAGCTAATGGAGAACACAGTGCAGGTTAAAACAAATAAATGTAGGGGCTGAACAGGGTCTTCCTGGAGCAATTTGAGATCAAAAGAAAAATCCCAGGTGGAGGTTTGGTCCCTGTTAAGAGTAAACACTTCCATGCTAAGGTCCACTTTAAAAACAAGCAGTAAGCCCTGGCTTAGTTAGTTTGAGAGGCTGCCCCAGCCCCAGCCACAGGAATTTTTACACCCAGGATAGTGAGGAGGGTTGGGCATCTGAGCCCAGGAAGATTGAGGGAACCTCCACTGACAAGGAAGGTCAGACCTATCTGTGCTGTGAAGAGTGACTCGGCAAGAAGGAAAGATCACGTGCCTGGTGAGTGCAGAAACAGTGGGAGAGAAAGTCCCTGGCTGTGGGTATGTACAGGATGTTGGAGGTTTGGCTTTGGTCCAGGATAGAGGGGAGAGCTGAAGATTTGGGGCAAGAGGCACCATCTCCCATACACGAGAGATAGAGGTGATTATAAAAATTAAACTATTACCACAAAAAAATGCAGAGGAAAAGGAGAAAGAATCCAACCATAGAAAGCTATCATGGGAATAGAGAAGACCAGAGTTCATCTTTAGAAAAGGATACTGAAGTAAATAAACCCCCTTCTACTCCAAAGAATAATGTCAAATGGTCACTTGCCCAAAAAGAATTCATAGAAGATCTTAAAAAGGCTTAAAAAATCAAATGACAAGATGGAGAAAAACTAAAAAAAAAAAAGAAGCAAGAATAATCCAAGAAAAACAAGATGATCACTTTAAAGAAAAGTTAATACTTTAGAAAAGAAGACAAGAATCTTAAGGAAGAAAATGACACTTTGAAAATTAGAATTGGGCAAGGTGAAGCCAGTGAAGTTATAAAAGATCAAGAAATAATTAAACAAAATACGAATAATGAAAATATAGAAGAGAAAGTGAAACACATAAAAAAATACAGATCTGTAGAATAGATCAAGAAGAGAAAACATAAAAATAATTAGATGAACTGAAAGCTATGATAAAAAAAATCTTAATACAAGAAATAATTAAAGAAAATTGTCCTGAAGCATTTGAACAAGGAGGGGGGAGTAGAAATAATGAAAAATAAATCATTAACCACCATTTAAAAGAGATCCCATGAGGAAAACTCATAGGAATATTATAGTCAAATTCTGAAGCCCCCAGCTCAATGACAAAATATTAAAAGCAACAAGAATAAAATAATTTAAATATGAAGGTACCACAATTAGAATCACACAAGCCCTAGCAGTGGAGAAAATAAAGAACCACCGAACTTGGAACACTATATATT
Organism: Petaurus breviceps papuanus; assembly: GCF_028583685.1. NCBI lineage: Eukaryota > Metazoa > Chordata > Mammalia > Diprotodontia > Petauridae > Petaurus > Petaurus breviceps. The sequence goes on from NW_027187330.1 coordinate 11,720,953, forward strand.
TAAGAGCAAAAGAACTGGGATTCTGGCCAAAAAAATATCAATCCCAGCAAAATTAAACATAATCCTGAATGAAAAACAATGGAAATTTGATCGAGTATCAGACTTTCAAGACTTTGCTTAAAAAAAAAAATCCAAACTTAGTAGAAGATTTGACAAACAAGAGCAAAATGAAACATAAGGTACACAAAGAAGACTGATAACAGAGAATTCAATAAGGGGAGATAATTTACTTTTTGTATATATAAAATGCAAAATATATGTCTAAGATTCTTTTAATAATTATATAGCTTATATGAAATATTGGGGTAAACCTTAGTGTGATGTGAATTTAAAAAGTAAAAGAGTTTAGGAACAGCTAAAAAGAGTAATTTCTTTATACAAATGAGGTACAGAGGAAGAATTGATATAGATGAATTAGATGGGGGAGGAGGCCTAGTAGTTCTGGTAACCTACTTTCATCAGGAATGGGTTTAAAAGCGAACAATTGTGATAGTAATGGCAATTAAAGATTCCCCTGTATTGGCTTGGTTTTCAAACTGATTGTATTAAAACCCAGAGCTTGTTAATCTCACCTGTGAGATGGACTTGTTGATGTGAAAAGAAAGTCCTGAACTGGGAGGAGCTGGTGAAGTAGATTTGGAGAGACAAGAGAGAGGCAGAAGAAACTTTTTGGAAGCAGCACCTCGTGGAGGCAGAGAGAGAGACTGAGAGAATTGCTGAGTGCCGCTTTGAATTGCCCTGGACTTTTGAGACCTGCCCCCTGAGCTGCCAAGAACTGAGGAGACATGGCTGTTTTGCTGGTACTTTGTCTGTCTGTTTTGATGTTCTTTTGCCAGATTTGTCCACTGGTGAAAGACAGTCCTGTTGTTGAAGAAGTCCTGGAACCTGGCTTTTGGTTAAGAAGCCCTGAGACTGTCCTGCAGACAGAGAGTGAATACTGTCCACTGGTGAAGGACAGTGCTGTTGTTGCAGGGGTCTGGGAACCTTTCTGTTGGTTCAGAAGCCCTGAAGAAGGATTTTCTTGTTGTATGTTTACAGAAATCCTGGGAGAGGGTTTTGCTAATGTTTTCAGGGATTCTAGGACTGTTCTGCAGACAGAGGATGGATTGATGAAGGGACTGGCAATGTATCTTGTGGCCTTGCTAAGCCTTGTCTCCTCAGGAACTAAGATTGCTGAGAACTTGCCTCCTGTCAAGATGAAGAAAAGACCTCCATTTGGGTATTAAGTGCTGTGCTTAAACTTGTTGTAACTCTGGGGTAGATTCAATTGTGATCCAGGGGTGGGGAACTTTTGACATTTTTGTGTTCTAAGGTTGAAAAATGAATGTACTTTACTTATGTTTGGAAACTAATCTCCATTTGAGAAGAGGGCTTTGTGGTGGACTAAATGAAGGCATAGCCTAGGGGTGGAGTAGTATTTAGAACAGGGACTTTGTAATTGATTGAATGATTGGAAGGTCCTGGGGTGGGGTAGTACTTGGAGATTATTTAATCACATTTAGTAAATGCTGTATTTTGAATGATGTCATGTTTTGATCTTCTCTGTTCTTGGTTGGTCACTGAATAAAATGGAGAGCACCTATGCTGGTATTTTGAACCTTGGGAAGTTGCCTTTCCTTGGCATTATATTACAACAATACATACATATTTAGAAGAGTAACAAAGTCTTCTAAATTTAGAAGAAATAATATGGTAAGTGGATAGGGAGGGGGGAGAGGACAAGGGAGCAGTCTTTAGAGGTCAGGGTAAGGGAATAGGTAAAAGGGAAATATAGAATGGTATTTAGATCAATGGGAATGGGAAGATGAGGGTGGGATCCTTGGAGGGAGGTAGGCAAGTAATAGGAGAGCAAGGTAGCAGGTAGAAGTAAAGTAGAAGAGGCAGGAGCGATTGCAAACAAGAGATATGCAGAAACATAAAAACAAAGATCAGGAGTAGAATTTGGGAAAGTACACGTCTACATATGTGTATATATGTGTGTGTGTGTGTGTGTGTATATAATATATAGTTGTGTGTCCATATGTATCTATAGCTATAGAGAAATATATCCACACTTAATTGTAGCCTTGGGGAGGGAGGAAGGAAAAAAAAAGAACAAAGTAAAAAAATGCACAGCAGAGAACAAAATAAAACTTACAAGGAAGCAAATAATAGATGGACAGCTCTCAATACAACATGCAGTATTTATCATACATGCTTTTTTTTGGAGGGCAATTGGGGTTAGGTGACTTGCCCAAGGTCACATGGCTAGTTTTTGTGTTAAGTGTCTGAGGTCATATTTGAACTCAGATTCTCCTGACTCCAGGGCTGGTGTTATATTCACTGTGCCACCTAGCTGGCCCTCATACAGGCTTACTTGAGATGAAAATGTATTGTTACATAATTTGAATCTTATGTTCTTCTTTGTAACATGACATTTTTTTTCTTTCTTATTTTGTATTTAAGCTCCAATATTTAAGTTTATGATAAGTTTTTGTTTCTTTTCTCTATGCTGTGTTTGTGTTCTGGTGTTTGCGTCTAAAATAAATTAAAAAAAAAAGAATCTCTGACAACTGGTCATTCAAATTCCATATAATGATTCTCAGTAGTGGGTTATATACTATTTCCTATGACAACCTATTTCACTTTTGGATGGAACTAATTTACATAATATTTGCCTTCAAGTTAAAAATCCCCAACTACTTTAATTCATTCTTGTATGATATGATCTCCATCTTTTCACTAGCCTTGTTTCCCTCCTTTGTTCAAAATCCAGGTATTTGTAATTCTAAGGCCAATCATCTATCTACTGCAACATATTGCTTCTTTCTTGAACAATCAAGAAGCACCACAAGGGATTGTTGAGAATTAAATAGAGAAAAAGATTTCAGAAGACTGATTGGTAAAAAAACAATCAAATTGGGTTTCAGGCAATTAAGAAATGGGGGAAAATGCAAGCAAGAAGAGAATATAAAATCACGACTTTTAGCCTTAAAAGATACAAATTAAGCAGTACATGGAAGCAACAGTGACTTCAAGATAAGTTTTCTTTCATTTCATTTCCAACATGGGAGAGATATGAGAATGTTAAAGACAGAAGATAATGAGCCAGTAAAGGGTAGCCATATTAAAATATGAGTGAGGCAGTAGATCAATGAGGATAAGGGTTCTGCATGAAGTTGGAAGTGATGGGCACCAGATTATGAATAGCAAGTGAGAGAAGACAGCTCCTCTTAGGAAAATAAATAGAAAGAGAAGATAGTAGAATCAGATATTATAATTTGTAGGGTAGAAAATAGGGGTATATGAAATGACAAATCTCATCACTAAAATCCTCAAACTCCTAATTTAATGTGCTATATAGAGAATAGTTTAAAATGGACATCCCAATAATAATGATTTAAGACTTAGCCAATCAAATCCCTTTATTTTATAGACAGGGGGACAGAAGTCTGGGCATGTGAATTGAGCACCAGGTAACCAAGGTAGTTAACATTATATTTAGGATTCATGCTCATAAAGAGGTGCAAGATTACAAAAGAATAAGTGAGGAAAAATGGGGTCAAGATGAAAGAGAACATTATATATTCATACACTAGAAAAGATCAACTCATATACACTATTTAGCCCAACATTGGCCTTTAGCCCACACTCAGTTTTAGGAAGAAAGTCATAAAGAAGATTAGCACCAGTTGTTAGCAAGTCAAGCACTGCATTAAGTTCAGAGATAAAGGGTCTAAACGTCTATATACTTTTGAAATATTCAATTGGGAATTACAAGGTATGAAGGGATACTTCAATAAAGACAAAACCAATAGTTATTAAAATAAATATGAAAATAAGGTCCTAGTAAGGAATAAGTAATAGTGGGTTGGGTGTATTTCACTGAGAAGAAAGTATAAAAGGAGCTCTTCAGTAGAGAACAACAACAACATTAGAAATGACAAGAAAAATAACCACCACAATAAAAACAACAAAATCTTGCTTCCTTCCCCACATGTAATTTTTTTTTTCTTTTCTGTATAATCAGCATGATATATTTGAAGAAAAAAGAATATTGAAAAAAAAAGAAAGTATTGGCTAGGGAGTCAATTTAGTTGGAATTTAGTTCCAGCTCTTAGCTACTTCTAAGACTTTACAAAGTAATTTTCTCTGCCTTACTCTCACTTTTCTCACACAGAAAACAGTAGCATTAGTTCCAGTTTTAGCATTGTATCTTTCTACAAAAATCAGTGGTACCTGAGAAAAAGTAGATGACCAAATATGTCTACCTCTGAATTGCTATTCGTATTTTCTCTTTGGTGGTCTCATATAAGTAGTTTTCAACTTGAATGCCTGCATTGGGAGGAATCATAGCAATCAAAATGAGAAAAAGAGAAATCAAAGTCAAAGGAAGATCTGACAGAGCAATGATTGGTAAAAACTAGAATATTCTGACTACCTGTCTTTCTTGCTCTCTCTTTTTATTAAAAGAATTCAAAAGTAAAGGTTGTCATTTTTACCTTGGAAAAGTACCAGCAAAACATCAAAAGAAATGCTTTTTAAATAAAAATTTAAAGCTTTCATCTTATGGATACATGGAGAACTCTTTGCACAAGTGGGATGTTCTTGTATACCAAAGATGGCACTTATTTTTTTTGTTGTTGTTCAAAGAAGGAGGTATAGCAAAGTAAGTGAGTAAGGAATAATTGTTTCTTCCTTCTGCAAAGAATATTATCCTTTCAAAGATAAAAATTCTAAACATAAAAAGTCTGGGTTAAACTGAAATCTAATGTTCACTTTTATTACTTACTATACTGGTAGAGTTCTGAAATTTCAAAACATTGCAGGCAACTGATGCTTGTTTTCACAAAGATTATATTCATTCATCTTATACTATTAGGACTTTATACCATATCACCATAAGGTAAACATTTTGAATAAGCACCATTCTTTCTTTCTTCCATACTGAATGTTAATGCAATGGGTCCAATAGTAATTCCTCTTTTATAGATATATCTCCTCTATGATTCTCAAGGTGAATTAATATCAAAGCATAATGAGAGAGAAAGAAAGACAGAAAGGGAGAAACAGAGAGCCAGAGAGAGAGAGAGAGAGAGAGAGAGAGAGAGAGAGAGAGAGAGAGAGAGAGAGAGAGAGAACACTATGATTGATTTTATTTTTTCATCTTCCCACCAAAGTCAGTTCTCTTTCATGCGGTATTTTGCTTTTAATGGCATGATATTAATTCACTTGCCCAGGCTTAACACCTAGGAATTAAGACTCAATTTTCCCTCCTTTCAATAGAATATGTCACCAATTCCTTTATGAAATCTCATATCCATTTATCATCTCTGTTTTTGCAACTACCGGAATCAAGTCCCTTTCCACCTTATTCCTAGATTTTTGGAAGCCCGATAAATGATCTTACCACATCTAATCTTTTATATTATACAATTAATCCTGCACACAACTATGAGATTACTGTTTCCTAAAACAACATAATTCAATGCCCTAGTCAACTCTAATGCTTTAAACTGGTCAACAAAATGTTAATAGCCACAACCTATTCCTAATGTACCTTTTCTTGTATTCTCTTTCTTCCCTGTCTTATAAAGTGTTCACTTCAGAAAGTATGGTCTTATAACTGATCCCTAAACAGAATATAGCACTCTGTCTTGCCCATTGTTCAACTTGACTTCATATTTGAGTCCTGTGTCTGTGTGTTTACTGCCAGATTCAAGGTAATCTGTAGCTGTGCCGCTCCCCAGACTATAGCTCCAAATCCCTCATTGTTGAGTCTCTACTATACTGATTGCTTGGCTGGAATACTTTCACTTCCTGATCCATGAAGCTCAACTACCCACTGCAAGTGATAATTTCCCGTGGAAAATGTTAATCATTCTCTTCCCTGCTGCCACTTCCCATCTTTTACCTCCTACTGAGTTACATTGGTCTAGTCTGATAGGAATGAAATCACTTTATTTTGTGCTCCCTAGGATGATGACTCCTCGTTTTCATTTTAGCCATTTTCTGCCCTGCAACTATATTTTCCAAACTGGAAAACAGAAGATCAGGCCTGGGTGTATCTAAGCCAATTAAAGTTGTTCTTTCTGAAATCTCACACCCTCAATTATACCCTGGCCATTTTTCTGACTTTCTGCTCTTCATACTCTTTTCTTCCCACTTGTTTTCATTTTCTTACTCTGAGATTTCTAATCAAATCAACTATTGCTTCTCTAAAGGTAATGATAATGGACTGCTTTATTATTCTCCTTACCACCTTTGTGACAGTCCTGAACACAGCTCCTTCCCCCCACCACCACTCCCCACCACTTCCCTATATATGGTGGTGTCTCCTCCTTTAAAATATAAGCTTAAGGGCAGGAAATATCTTGTTCTTATACTTGCATACTCTCCATTTAGCAAAATGATTGGTATATAAAGAACATTTAATAAATGCTTTTCATTCATTCATTTTTGTGTTGATTGATTGATTGATTTTCTTGTCTTGGAACTTTGTGCTAGATATAATATATCATACTGAGAAAGTGGCTCAACCAAAAGATATGACAGCCAATGGAGGATGGGAAATGGAGGATAGAAACAAAAGAGAAATCTATCCCTACCGCCCCCCCCAAATAAAAAAAAAACCTTCCTTCTAATAGAGGTATATGGGCAAAAGTAAAAATAATCTCTCAATTCCTGGGTTCTCCCATAGAAGAAACCCATCTCTGCTTCCAGATATCATGATCCTCATGATTCCTTCACAATCACTGAGCAGCTAGAGATCATATCCTGTTTTTAAAGGGACCGCAGAAGTGTCACCAAGTCTTAGACTGCAACATGTGGTTGCTCTCTAATTCCACCAAAAACTTCAGTCTTCATGAATGAGTGACAATGGGAAAACATTTCTTTAGAGATAATTTAAGATCTAAATACCTTGTTCTGGTTATCCAGATATATCTTTCATTTCTGCTATTATACCAACATGACTGGGGGAAATAGAATTTGGTCATCCTGATAAACTTTTCTCTATCCTTCCTCTCACTGTAGGGACATAATCATTTCTAAACCTGCCTTTACTTATATCATTATAATTGCCTGGTAAAGTCTTCAAAATATACACATTGCTTATGTTTAGCATATAGTTCTCAGGGTAAACCACTTTCAAGGATCTCAGAAGAAATAAAGAAAATGTATTGGCCATGGAGCAAAGAATACTCACCAAAGAGATACCAGACAAAGCAGGCACTTGGTAAAGATCTGGGCATGGCAGTATAGTCTTTAAAATGAAAGTCTGAATTGGTTGATCTTAACCATCATGCAATCCACATTCACAGAACAGTGTGATAGACATATCTCTTATTCTATTTAATGTAGATATTTGACACCTTAGTCATCAAGACAACCAAAAGTGCTGTCTCCCTTTCTGAATACATACAGTTTTCCTTAACTGTATCATTCAGTAGTTGTTTACCTTATTCTTATTAACTTTTCACATGTTCAGATGATATTTTTTTGATATTGCAAGTTCCTCAAAGAATGATGCTATGTCAAATATAACTTTCATATCATTTATAGAATTTATCATAATATTCTTCCCTAATACCTCCCTGTAAGAATTCCTTCCTTTTAAGACTCATTTTAGGGGTCATTTCCTCCTTCATTTCTCTAGATGGCAGTGCTCTTTCTTTCTCCAATTGTTTTATATTTACTTATCTGTGATTATACTGTAGTCCTACAGAGAATTATAAATTTCCCAAAGGTAGGTAATATTTGTGTTAATTTCTTTGTTTTGGGCTTTCTATTCCCAGAAATCTGCCTTAAGAGGAAGCATGGTACAGTGGATAGTATTGAATTTGAGTCAAAGAGATAAACTAATTCAATATTAAATAAATCATTTGGAATAATAGGGAAACAAGGAGTCCTACCAAACTCCTTTTATGAAACAAATATGGTTTTGATGACTAAACCAGGAAAAGCAAAAACAGAGAAAGAAAATTATAGACTAATTTCACTAATGAATATTGATGCAAAAATAGTAAATAAAATATTAATGAGGAGACTACAACAGTATATGAAAAAAATCATTCATTGTGACCAAGTGAAATTTATACTAAGTAATGCAGGATAAGTTCTATAGAAGGAAAATTGTTAAAATAACTGATTATATGTATAGCAAAAGTAAAAAAAAAATCATTTGATTATATAAACAGTCACAGAAAAAAGCCTTAGACAAAATACAATATTCATTCTTACTAAAAACACTTGAAAGTAGAGGTATAAATCGATTTTTTACTTAAAATCATGAGGCATCTCACTAAAACTATCAGCAAGCATTATGTATAATGAATATAAACCAGAATCTTTCCCAATAAGCTCAGGAGTGAAAAACGAGATGTCCATTATTACTAATATTGTTAAATGTTGTACCAGAAATTGCTAACAATAGTGATAATAGAAGAAAAAGAAATTGAAGAAATCAGAATGGGCAATGAAGTATTATAACTATCTCTTTTACAGATCATGTTAGTATACTTAAACATCATAGCTAAAAATCTTAATTGAAACAATAAATAATATTAGTAAAGTATCAGGTTGTAAAATAAATCCACATAAATTTTCAGCATTTCTATATATCACCTACAAACCTCTTCAAGAATACATAGTAAGAGATATTTCATTTAAAATGACAGAATACTATATAAAATACCTGGAAGTATATCTGCCAAGAGAAACTCAGGAATTATATGAGCACAATTACAAAACAGTTTCTTTCAAGTAATGTCAGATAGAAATAATTAGAGAAATATTAATCATTCATAGGTGGGCTATGCCAAAAATAATTGATAATTCTATCTAACTAATTTACTTTTGCATGGCCATCACAATTAAATTTCCCCAAAAAAATTATTGAGCTAGAAAAAAAAAACTATGACAAAATTCATTTGGAAGAATAAAAATTCAAAAATATTGAAGGAATTAATACAAAAGAAATGGAAAGGAAAAAGATCTAGTAGTACCATATTTTATACTGTATTATGAGGCCATAATTATCAAAACTATCTTGCAGCAGCTAAGAAAACAAAGTAGATCAGTGGAATAAAATAAATATGCAATATGTAATATAAAAATTTAAGCTTTTGTTATAAGAATATTTTATTTGGTAAAAATTGTTGGGAAAATAGGAAAGTAGTCTGGCAGAAATTAGGTATAGACCCATATATCACACCATTTATCAAGATGATGTCAAAATGGAAACATGACCTGGACATAAAGGGGGATATTAATATGTAAATTAGAAGAATATGGAGCATATTACTGTAATGCCATGCACAGAAGTTTTCCAGAAGAATGCTACTGTGAACAGCTTTTTAAGGTTCTGATTACTCAGTATAGTGATCAATCTATTTATTACATAACAAAAGCAAAACATCCATGGAAAATCAAGGTACAGCATAATTAAAAATACAGCATTCACCATATTACAACTTATCACAGGAAATCACAATATAATATTCACAACATAGTCTCCACTCTTGGGGCAAAGTCTTGATTAATTCAATCAGTCACTTATCAGTAGTCTCAAAGTACAAGTCAAAGTCTTCCACTCATGGAATTAAGTCTTGATTAACTCAATCAGTCACTTATCAGTAGTATCTCAAAGTACTCAAAGTACAATCAGTCACTTATACAGCAAAGTCTTACTAAATATACACAAAACACTCCACCCCTTAGGTCACTAGTAAAGTATAATTCCATAATTACTCAGTACCCAAGGAGAGGTCTTTTCATATTGACTTGGGGTCTGTTCTCAGATTCCCTGGATCCCCTTCCATTGTCCCAGATTCTAACTGGATTCACCAGACTGTCACCTGTGTTCAATGGTGGACAGCTCCCAGTTCCTTGACCAGCTCTCTGGGCAGGTCCTGCTCCACACTGGCATTCACAGGGTCTGGTCCATTTCAGCTCCTTCATCATTCCTGCTCCAGGGAATTCAAGGCTCAACCAAGCCACAAACAAACAAAGTCTCAGCATCCCAGTCATGCTTTGTCACCTGGGCTCCTGGCTCCTAGGCTTCAGGGCTCCTGGCTCCAGGCTCGGGGCTCCTGTTCAGAAGAAGCTCCACTATCACAAGCTTTCAGGACTTAGTTCTCCATTCTTCTGTAGCTGTTCTGCCAACAGATCTCAGTCTCAAGGAAATTCTGACTGTGCCTCTCTGGGGCTTTTCTTATATATACAGTATTACCTACTTCCTTCAGCCAATTTCCTGTTACATGAGTAACAAGGGGACAGGATTTCATACCTTCTGTTTCCCCAATAGACTTGATCAATAGCTTGATCAGTTACTAAGTGCTAAGTACCTGCTACTTTTGCCAACACAAAGGGATCTTCAAATTCAAAAATATATTACCATTACAATTACCTATTACATATTACAATGGAGAGAGAGAGAGAGCATTATGAGAGGCAAAATAGATAATTCTTATTACAGTAAATTAAATTTTATTTTGTATAAGCAAAACCTAACTAAGATTAGAAGGAAAGCAGAAAATTGGGTAAAAAAACATTTCATAGACAGTTTCTTAGATAAAGTCCTCATATCACAAATATATAGAGAACTTTGTCAAGTTTATAAGAATATGAATTATTTCCCAATTGATAAATGGTGAAAGGATATGAACAGGTATTTTTTTGAAAAAGAAATTAAAGCTACACAGTCATATAAAACATTCTAATCATTATTGATTAGATAAATGCAAATTAAAACAACTTTGATATATCTCACACCTATCAGATTGACTAAAATGATAGAAGGGGGAAATGACAAATGGTGGAGGATGTATGGAAAAATTACAATGTTTTTGGAACTGTGAACTGATCTAACCATTTTCAGAATAACCTAGAATTTTATCCAAAGAGTTGGAAAACTATGTATACCCTCTGACCCAGCAATACCTATATTAGTGGTCTATTTTCCAAAGTGATCAGGGGGAAAAGGAAAAGAACCTATATGTTTTTAAATATTTACAGCAGCTCTCTTTTTGATGTCAAAGAACTAGAAATTTATAGGATGCCCATCAATTGGTGAACGGCTGAATAAGGTATGGTATATGAATGTGATGAAATACTACATGTGTTATAATTGATAATGAGCAAGAAATGATGGTTTTAGAAAATCATGGGAAGAATTGCATGAAATAATATAAAATTAAACATGAAGAATCAAGAGAATGTTGTGTACAGTAACAGCGATATTTTTTGAAGAGTGTGAATAATTTAGCTATTCCCAGGAAGATGAAGTTTGAAATCAACTATGTAGGATCTATGAAGGAAGATACTATCCACCTCTAGAGAAGGACTGACATATGGAAGTATGTATTATATGGTTTCATATGCAAATATGTACACACATACACACACGTGTGTGTATATTACATATACATATATGTGTATATATGTATATATATATATGGAGAGGGACAGAGAGAGAGAGAGTCTTCAGTAGGGCACTAGGGTAGGGTTGGGAGGGAGAGAGGGAGACAGATTGGAACTCAAAATGTTACAAAAATAAATAAAATTATTTTAAAAGAGTTAAAGTGGCCTGTATTTGGAACTTGTTTCAAACTTTTAAGTGCTGTATGAACCTGGACAAGTCACTTAATTTCTCTCATTCTAATAGTCCTCATTTCTAAAATAGAGATATTACTAATAACTGCCTCATAGGCATGCTATGAGGATTATATGAGATAATTTGTGTAAATCACTTTGAAAACTTTAAAGTAATTGATAAATTCTGCTATTATTTTGAGTACTAGTACTGAACATAGTACTTGCCCAATAAATGTTTGATGAATTGACTGCTCTCCTTTGAGTGTATTCATTCCGTATTTCATCATGCTTATTGCTATGTATGTTACGTGCCACCAATACCACCATTCAGACAGTGAATTAGCATTTTTTAGCACTTATTAGGCACCAGTCACAGTGATAAGCACTGGAGATATGTGTGTTTGTGTGTGTGTTAAAGAACAAGTAAACAAACAAAAAAATATTCCCTACTCTAAATGAGCTCACAGACTAATAGAAGAGACAACATGCAAAGAACTATGTTAAATAAACAAACAAAAAACCAAGATATATACATGATAAATTAGAGATGGAGAGACATAGTCTCAAAAGGAAGACTTTAAGAGTAAGAAGAACTGGAAATATTACTGAATTCTTTCCCAGGATTGAAGGATATGAGACTTTAGCTGATACTCAAAGGAATCAGGAATGACAAGAGGCAAAGATGAGAAAGGAGACACAGGCTGTCCACTTGAGGATGGCCCGTGAAATATTCAGAGATGGAAAAGAATATGAACCCTCTGAGAGGAATAACTATTTCCTTATTGTTTTCATGTTTCTAAAGCCTAGCACAGTGCCTTGTATGTCACCTGCACTTAATAAATTTTTGTTTAATCAAAAATACACATCTTAATGAATGACAACCCTAACTCAGAACTATATGTTTCCATTTGAATACGTAGATCTTAATTGAAATTGACTGTTTTTCTATTCTTAATGTACCCTCTAAAGCTAGCCCAGCTTTGAGTCTGAATTTTTTTTTAAACTTGAAAATGTCATATGCCAAATTTATTGCAAAAAGACCCACAATCCTAGCAGTTGCCTTATTGATAAGATTTCTGGTAGTGAGCCAAGGATTTGCAGTGCCTAGGGTCAGCCACCAGTAGAGTTAGGTCATATTGGATAAGGATGTCTTTTATATCCTTCTTGGAGACCTGGTCCACATACTGCTGGTAATAGGCCACCAGGACTTTGGAGATGGACTGATGGATAGCATAAATCTGGGCCACATGGCCTCCTCCTTTCACATGGACCGGGATATCAACACCAACAAAATGTTGCTTGCCTAGTAGGAGGACAGGCTCGAGCAGCTTGTACTGTACGGTGCAAGGTTCAATCATCTCCAGTGGTCACCCATTCACCTTGATCAGCCCATTGCCTCTCTTGCAATGAGCCACAGCAATGGCTGTTTTCTTTCCCCACCAAAGACCTGGATGGACTGGAGTGGCCCCTTGGACCACATGCTGCTGGCGGGTTGCACAGGTCCAGAACCAGGCTGGAGGCACAGGAAGTTACGAAGGAGGTGGTGGAGGCAGTGGCAGAAGCTGGAGACTGCAAGTCTGAATATTTTAAGTATTTTTTTTTCTTTTTAAGTTTTTTATTGTGAAATTAACAATCATCAAAAAACATATACTGAGCCAATTTATTAGCCTTGCTAGTCATGTTCCCAGGTTAAACCATGTATATTTTGATAACACGTATTCGAAAGCTGAAGATTTTGTTAATGAAATGAATTTCTATCTTTCTTCTGAGCTTTATGTATATATGTCAATATGTAGTGACTGCATGAAGCATCTTAGCTTTGAATTTGCACTTGAGAAACAAAAAAGCTAGCTTCTACAAAACACAGTCATATATCTAAGAAGCATAGAAAAGATGGTATCAAAATAGGAAAGGGTTCAGAATTAGAGTGAAATAGATGTCATGAGTCCATAGGAGAATGAGTTCTATAGGGCTTGTGGTAAACTCAAAAGAAAACAAGAAAGAAAGTCTCAGTGGTTCCTTTCACCCTAGATAGAACCAAGAGAAAGGTAAAAATGGAAAGTGGAAGGGCCAAAAATCACCTGACCACTACTTCAAAGAATTATTTAAAATTCACCCACTGGCAACTCTTTCTTCTTTACATTTTCTCCCACTTCAGTATCTTTCTGCTCTAATGCCTCAGATAGATGAAACATCAGAAAACTTCTGCATAAATTTAGTAGTCCAGGAGGTTTGCTCTATAATTTTCAACTATATCTACCATCTCTGTTGGTTACCTTATCTCTGTGGAGCTGCTTTCCTGTTTTTGGGAATCCAAGATAAGAAAAGTAAGGCTTAGGTGTGCTTTCTACCCAAAGGAAAGAACAAGACACAGCTCAGCTATGAGCGAAGAGGTAATCCAAATCATGTTGCCTGAGGCAATATAGACTAAGTAATTTGTCCAGAGATATTAAATGTTAGAAGTTGATCAGAACCAATAGTTTTGTGATATGAAGCCTAAAGTTCTTACCATTATGTCAAGCTGCCTCCACCAATTTATTAATCCTACAAAGAAAATCATCCATTCCTGTATTCATCCATATGACAGAAATTTACAAATTCATTAATCCCTCTCCTAAAACTCTATTCTGAAAGAAACTGAGAATCATAGAGTAAGGAGGAGGTCTTATACAGAACATCTAATGCAGCCTTCTACATTTATTGGAATCCCCTCTATGATTGCACTGAAGAGTAACCAACCAGCTTAGATTGGAATGTACTAATTGATAGAAAACCCTATTTTTATATTGAGCTCAAATCTGCCAGGTTTTATTCTGATTCTTCTCTCTGGAACTGCATGGCTTAGATGTATATTAGCTCTTTTCCATGAAAATCCTTTAACATATTCAAAGGAAACAGTTAACCAAATCTCCAAATTATGTTTTTTTTTAAATTAGGACAGCTATTAATAGTTCTTTTTATTCAGTGTTCTTTTTGTACCCAACCGTAAGATTTTATATTTGTCCTTATTAAATGTAATCAAGTGTTTGAGACTATCATATCAACCTTTTGAGATATGTATTTATATATAAATGCAAATACACACATATATCTACTACATGTGTTTTGATAGATACACACAAACATATATGCAGATCTTGTCATCAGATATAAAAACAATATTTCCTATATTTTTTCTATCCCAATAATCACAAATATATATATATATATATATATATATATATATATATATATATATATACATATCTTTTATATATTCATCCAAGTCACTGATAGTGGCATGCTAAGAGAGATTTCCTAATGGGTTAATATCAAGCCACTAGCAACTTATTTTGTCTAATTTTTACACTAGATTTCAATATGCTTAATATACAATTGCCTAATCTAGATATCTAGAGCTTATCTACAAAGAAAATATCCTTTTCCTTTTATAAATATGGTGTTAAACATAGTAAACATTTTTCATTCATTTTTTCAATTAGGATCTGTAATTTCATAAACATTCAGCTTCCACTATGCAGATATACTACAGCACATAAGGACTTAGTAGATAATTCATAGGTTTGTCCCCTAAAGTCTAAGAAATCCATGCAGGACATTGCAGTGGTGTCAATAGAGACATTTGAATGTATGCCTTTCTAATTCTAAAACTAGTGGTCTCTTCATGATGCCAAGCTACCACTAACATTTATTAACCCCACAAAAATTAAATTCAGATATATATTCATTTGTTGGAAAATATGTAGATATATTCATTAATCCATCTGCTAAATTCTGTCTGTGATACCTTGATATGGATGAGATGACACTAGATTGTTTAAGGCCAAGACAGCAAAGTATGTTTTGGCAGCTCCTTCCTACCATTATGGAAAAGCTTTGATTTTAGAAATAAAATCATACTGAATATTTATCTTGCAAAGACTCTCCTAGTGAAGTTTGTCATTAGAATTTTGGCTGACAGATGATGGATTTCGGACCGTGGTAATTCACAAAGACATTCTGCTCTGACATATGATGTTTACAACCTACAGTAGTCAAGAAAGTATATAATTAATATATAATTATAATTAAAATATAATTTAAAATCTGGGAAGCTTCTAATTATTTAATAGCTACTTTATTTGTGTTCTGTAAGGTTAGGATGGTACATGTAATTTCACAATGGTTCTTAATCATTGCTTCTTTACTTTTGAAGTTCTCATAAACTATAGAATTTAATATTAATTATTTGTTCAGAATTTAAAATTTTATGTATCAAGCTCAGTGCTCTGCAATTTCTGAAACTTAAACCTTGCCCCATCCCTGTTATGATGGACAACACTTGAGAGTATGTCTTTGGAATTTTACCCATATTAAACAATTCCTTAAATGTAACAGACAGAAACTGAATCACATTTGTTAGTTCTTTCAGTACCCAAGATGTGACTTACATGAGCTTTGAGGCTTGAATTCACTTTTTGAAGTTAGGTACCTTCCCCCTCACCCCCCTGAAAAAAATACCCTGTGCTTCACATTCCTTTTATCCATGTTTCACTTTATATATATATATATATATATATATATATATATATATATATATATATGAATTAAAAAAAAACTTTGATATAGAAAATGGGACACAAAAGTAGACACAGCTCAGTTACCAATTCCAAAGCTATTCCTAATGCTTTCACTTCTGGCAATATTTTTTCTATCTTAAAAGTAATTAGATTTAATTTGGATATAGTTTGTGTTGATTTATCTGTGTTCATGTTTAAATCTTTGTCTCATTCTCTCTTACTTAATGGCTACTTTATTTTTACTTTGTACTAGTGTCTCGCACTGTTCTCTCTCTCTCTCTCTCTCTCTCTCTCTCTCTCTCTCTCTCTCTCTACCTCCCTTCTTTCTGAAATAAATGAATACATATGAGTATTTACTTTCTTTGCAATTACAAACTTTAAAATAGAGCTAAAAAAATGTTCCAATTGCTTCCACTTCAACAAACCAGCTCTTCTTTCAGAACCAGAAGGCAATAAATAAATAAGAAAGCAAATAAACAAATAAACAAACAGAATGAAGAGTAATGAAACTTTCAATGTTTCATTCCTTTGGAATCTTCTTCTTCAGATGGCTATTTTTATTAGTATTTGGCAAGTAAGTAATTCTTGAATTGAATCATATCTCTATGGATGTATAGTGGGTAGAGTGCTGGAACAGGAATCAGGAAGACCTGCATTCAAATCTGGCCTCAGAGAATTAGTAGCTGTAAGTCTCTTAAAGCTCTATTTGCCTCATTTTCCTCCAAGGAAAAATAAGATTTTTAATAGCACTTACCTTCCCAGGTGGCTGTGAGAATCAATGAGATATTTGCAAAGGATGTAAATGGTAGATACTTAATTAGCAATTCCTTCCTCTTAATTTTATCATTCCTCATTTTATGATGTATTCGTTCTGCAATTTTTTCATCTTATGGAAGAGGAAGTAACCTATCTAAGTCCAGTGACTTTGTTAAGATAATAGAAGATAATAGTTATTGGAGCAGAATTAGGATTTGAACCCAGATCTTCTGTCTTGCTATGTTGTGAGCATATCTGTGTTTTAAATTCCCTGAAGTGATAATAATAAAGTTTGCATGACCTTTGTCACACAGGCAGTGCCAGGAAAATATTTCATTAACTTTAAAGTATGATGGAAATGGAAGCTGCTAATACCCACTTTCTCTCAGTTGTAAAATGGGGAAAGAACTAGTGGACCTTTAAGGTCTTCTGTCTTTAATTTGGAGGATCCTATATTTCTCTATGCCTGTATATTGAGCACACCCTGCACACACATGTGCCCATCCTAACTCTTTAATTTTGCTCATCGGGAAAAAAAAGGAAAAAAAAAAAAAGAAAATATTGAGGCAGCTAGGTTATAAAGTGGATAGAGTGCTGGACCTGGAGTCAGGAAGACCTTAGTTCAAATTCAGTTTCAAGAGTCTTTTCTCAATTCTGATTCTCTTTGAACTCTCTGCAGCCTGACACTGTTGATCTCTCCTCTTTGATTTCAGGGCACTATTCTTTCCAGGTTTTACACTTTCTGGATTCCATTCTCTACTGGTTCACTTATCTGACTGCTCCTTTTCTGTCTCCCTTACTGGATCCTCTTCCAAATCTCACCGTCTAATTCTAGGTGCCCCACAGGGTTCTGTCCTGGGTTCTTTTTCCTTTACCCATTATATTATTCCACTTAGTGATTTCCTCAGCCAGTGGATTTAATTATCATCTTAAAACTGATGATTCTAAAATCTACCTATACCTGCCTCAACCATTTTGATGATTGCCACTCTCATATTTTCAATGACCTTTCAAACATCTTGAACTTGATGTTTAGTAGACATCTCAAACTAAACATTTCCAAAACTGAATTAATTCGCTGTCTCTCTAAACCCTCTTTCTTCCTACAATCTTGATTACCTTATAGAGCAACACACCCCTCAAAGAACCTCAGGGACAAAAGATAGGAGCCATCCTGGATTTCTCACCATGTTTCACCCACCCTCCCCCCACCAATCTATTTTCCAATTTATTGCCAAGGCCTGTCATTTTCAGCTTTGCAGTATCTCTCCTATATGCCCGTTTCTTTCCCTTGTCACTGTCCCTACTCAAGCACAGACCTTTCTCACCTGATATCTGGACTACTGAAATGGCTGCTGGTAGATCTGCCTGCCTCAAGTCTCGCCTCACTCTAAACTATCATCCATTAAGTTACTAAAATGATTTTTTAAAGTGCAATCCAGTCATCACCTTCCCATTCTAAAACACTAGTGGCATTTTATTGACTCCTAAATCAAAACAAAATTCACTGGCAATCAAAGCTCTTCATTATCTAGCTCTCTCCTACTTCCCATTCATCTTACACCTAACTCTCCACCATAAACATGATCCAGTGCCATTTACCTCCTGATTTTTAAGTAAATAAGACATTTCATCTCTGTCACATAAGAACTTAATAAATGTCTATTGATTGATTGAACCACTTAACAGCTATGTGACCCTGAGCAAGTCACTTAATTTTTGCCTGTCCCAATTTCTTCATATGTAAAATTGGGAATAATAATAACATGTACATCTTAAGATTATTGTTAGGATAAAGTGAGATAAAATATACAGTGCTTTGCAAAACCTAAAGTGCTTTTTAAATATTATTCTTTGTTATTAATTATTAAGCCATCTTGAACTAATAATTCAATGAATCAGTGTGATAGTAATGGAATATATAAAGATCCCCCTGTATTGGCTTGGTTTTCAAACCTGCAGCCAGAGAGTGAATACTGTCCACTGGTGAAGGACAGTGCTATTGTTGCAGGGCTCTGGGAAACTTTCTGTTGGTTCAGAGCTACTGGGACTGTCCTGCAGATCTGCAGGACAGTCTCAGGGCTTCTTAACCAAAAGCCAGGTTCCAGGACTTCTTCAACAACAGGACTGTCTTTCACCAGTGGACAAATCTGGCAAAACAACATCAAAACAGACAGACAAAGTACCAGCAAAACAGCCATGTCTCCTCAGTCCTTGGCAACTCAGGGGGCAGGTCTCAAAAGTCCAGGGCAATTCAAAGTGGCCCCCAGCAATTCTCTCAGTCTCTCTCTGCCTCCAGGAGGTGCTGCTTCCAAAAAGTTCTTCTGCCTCTCTCTTGTCTCTCCAAATCTATGTCACCAGCTCCTCCCAGTTCAGGACTCTCTTTTCACATCAACAAGTCCATCCCACAGGTGGGATTAACAAGATCTGGGTTTTGACACAATCAGTTTGAAACCAAGCCAATACAGGGGGATCTTTACATATTCCATTACTATCACAATCAGTGAAACTCCTTTATGAGAAGAGTTCCCTCCTTCAGTAAAAATAAGAACTCTTCCCTGGTTTTTCACTCTTTGCTATTTATATTTATTTTCTTCTATTGATACTCCACAGAGGATCAGCACTTGCCAGAGTTATTGTTAAAGCTATTTATACATTGTGAAGGTAAAAATGGAACTCACAGACCACCCTTTTATTAGCCTTTACTTAAACCACATACCTGCTCCATTTCTTTTTCTGATAATAGGTTTCCTCCATGACATCCCTTATACCACTGCTGAAAAAAAGTTCATCACTAAAAATGCATCAGTTTAAACATATACTTATTAAATACTTACTCTGTGCCATCCACTATGCTAAGTGTTAGGGATTCAAAGAAAAAAAGAAAAAAAAACATTCCTGCCCTTCATAGAGATTGAGAGATGAAACATGTACAACATGTACATGCTGTAGCTTACTTGAACCCACTAGGAGTAAAGGTAATGTAATTTTAATTTGAAGACCCCTTTTATATTGTCAATTAAGCAGGTACTTAGCACCTTGTTTAAAGTTAAGCAAAGGTAGCAGGTACTTAGCACTTAGTAATTGATCAAGCCTCTGTTGGGGAAACAGAAGGTATGAACCCCCGTCTTCCTGTTACTGATGTAACAGAAAGAGGTTGGCTGAAACAGGAGGCTAATGCTGTGTGTATATAAGGAAAAGCTCCAGGAAGGGACAGTCAGAATTTCTTGGGACCAGCATCTGGAGGTAGAGCAGCTGCAGAAGAGAAATGAGAATTGAGAATTAAATCAGAATTTCCTGAGAACTTGTGGTGGCAGAGCTTCTTCTGAAGAGGAGCCCAGGAGCCCAGGTCAGGAACCCAGGAGGCCAGGGGGCCAGGAGCACCCCCCCCACCCCAGGCTGAATAAGGTGATTCTAATTTTTTGAATGAGCTTCAGAAGACTGAGGAAGCATGATGGGGATGCTAAGACTTTGTCTGTTTGTGGCTTGGTTGAGCCTTGAATTCCCAGGAACAGAAATTGTGAAAGATTTGAGATAGATTGGACTGTGTGAACTTCAGTATGGATCAGGACTTACATGGAGATCTGGACAAGGAACTGAGAGTTATCTGCCTTTGAATCCAGCTGAGTGTTTGGTGGATTCAGGTAGGAGCTGCCTGCCTCCAGTCAAGATGAAAAGACCTCTCCATGGGTACTGAGTAGTGATAACATTGTAGTTTACTAGTGACCTAGGGGTGGAGGGTCTGTGTATTTTTTTTTTTAAGCAATCGGGGTTAAGTAACCTGCTCAAGGTTACACGGCCAGTTATTTCTGGGTGTGGTGCTGAGTGTCTGAGCCCGGGATTCGATCTCCAGGTCTTCTCAACACTGGAGCCGGTGCTCTTACTCCTAGCTGTGCTACCTGGCCGCCCCGGTCTGTGTATTTTCTAATGATTACTTAGCAATTGATTACTGAATAAGTGACTGATTGAGTTAACTTAGTGTGCCCCATGAGTGGAAGACTTTGACTATTGTACTTTGAGATGATTGTTCTTTGTTCAAAACTCTGTGGCCACTATGGTGAAAACTCTGTGGCCATTTTAATGTTAAGCTGTTGTGAATACTATATTGTGATTTTCTGTGATTTGTTACTGAATAGAGTGATCACTATATTGTGTAATCAGAACCTTAAAAGCTGTACAGTAGCATTATTTTGGAAAGATGCTTGTGCATGGTGTTACACTAGACATCATTCCATTGCCCTTTGACCACAAGTGTTGACCTCTCAGAGAAAATAATTTTGAAAGATTCACAACCTTAGAGTGTGAATGGAAGAAAATTTGGATGGAAAAACAGGTCTTTGCATCAGAAAATAGCATAGAAATATAGAATACCTTAAATTTCATCTATCACACTCTCTTATTCTCTCTCCTTGACCCCTCTATTTATCTATCAGTTGCAGGTGCCCCATGAAGATATCTTGAACAATATATTAGCTCAATAGACTGACCATCCACCTCTATGTCATAATTGCATAATAGACATTTTTCATCCATTTAGTTCTTCCAAGATTGAGTAACAATAATAGGTCACAAAAAAGTGTCTTAAAGTTTTCAAATTCTTATATGTGGGTGTGTGTGTGTGTGTGTGTGTGTGTGTAAAATCTCATTTTTTCTCACAACAAATCTTGTGACTTGGGTATTAAAAGATATATTCTTTTGTGTATATTTATGATTTCTTTTGATTAAGATAATTCTTCCTGAAGAAACCAACTCTAGCAATTCAGCAATTATTCTGAAACGTTCTTATAGTCACCTGGAGCATTAAGAAATTAAGTTACTTAGTAGGTTCACACAACATGTGTGAGCTTAGGATTTGAACTGTTTTCCCCCAGTGAATCCTATATACACTGTCACTCTACCTCTTTTTTTTGTTTATAGATAAGAAAACTGAAACTGCCCATGATCATAGTGTAAGAGGAAGTATTTGTTCCTATCTATTCCTGTCCCCCATATTATTCAACTATGCCATATTGGAAGGTTTTTTGAATGAGTATATATCTTATTACAATGCTGTAATAGTCTAGGACTTGATAAAATCAGCACAATATAATATTTAAATGGAAACATTTGGGAAACTTCATAATTTATGGGCAACCTCATTTCTATTGTTTAGACTATGCTTTAATATGATGTTTATAAAACCACTACAAGTATAATCTCCCTGCTTTATGGTAATTAAAGTATGTAATCCAAAGATTATTAAAGAAATATTATTGAAGATATTTCTTGTATTTGTCCAGTAATATTGTAAATCTTACTGTGTTTATTAGAAACATCTTGTTAATATAAAATCTTTAAGGCTATATTTTCTTCTATGGTATCATTTTGGGGGGGGGAGGTAATCAGAAAACAGTAAACAGAACTGAATTTTCTAATCTATACCAACTGTGTGACTGTAAATATGTGTTCTGATATAGCAAATAATTTGTGAAGAAGTATCCATTCCCTTATCATTCTTAGAAAAGTGTAGGCCTCCAAAGTGTACCCATTGTCTTCTTTAAGACTTGTGTATTTACTCATATGGTTATGAAATCCAATGGCAGACTGAATGTTCCTATTTCTCAATAGGAATATTGGATGTGGTCTTTCATTTCTGTGGATAAAAGAAGGAATCATCTCATGGCCAACCTTCTTCTGATATCTTCTTGTATTTTGTTAGATTATACCTCTGATGAGCCAGAGCCTGCCAATATTTCATAGTCAATGTCTTTTGCCAATAATAGGACCTGGAAGAGGTATGTTATATTGTCATAGCTTTCAAAAGTCATGGTCACAACTACTTGCTCTATATCCCAAAGACATCCAAAAAAAGGAAAAGGACTTGGTTGTATGAACATATTTATGTTTATGCTCTTTTTGTGGTGGCTAAGAATTTGATATCAAAAGGATATCCATCAATTAGGACATGATTAAACAGGCTATGTTAATGATTGTAACAGAATACTACCATGCTATAAGAAATGACAAGTAGGATGATTTCAGGAAAACAAAAACCTGGAAAGACTTACATGAACTGATGCATATAGAAGTGAACAGAAGCAGGAGCACATTGTACCCAGTAACAGAAATACTGTTTAATGAAGAACTTTGAATGACTTAGCTATTCTCAGCAATACAATGATGCAAGAAAATCCCAAAAGACTAGTGATGAAACATACTACCTGCCTCCAGAGAAAGAACTGATGTTGTTTGAGGATACACTGAAGCATTTGTTTTATTTTCATTTTTTTCTTTTATTCAAGTATTCTTTTACAAGATGACTAATATGGAAATGTTTCGCATAATTGCACATGTATAACCTATATCTAATTGCTTGCCATCTAAGGGAGGAGAGAGGGGAGGGAAAGAAGGAGGGAGAGGTAGAATTAGGAACTTCAAACTTTAAATAAAAATATATAATTTTTGCCTTTTTGAGGGCAATTGGGGTTAAGTAATTTGCCCAAGGTTACAAGGCTAGATTTTTGTCTGGCTGTTAAGTGTCTGAGGCTGGAACGGAGCTTGGGTCCTCCTGTCTCTGGGGCCCCATGCTTTATTCACTGCACCATCTAGCCACCCTTAAATAAAAATATTTTTAAATGGGGTAAAAAAGCTGTGGTCACCGGGCATCAGAGCAGAAATGTGGTGGAGGATCTATTTCTTATCTCTTTTTATTCTTCCCACTTCTCATTGGATTAACCTGAAGTCTTCCCCTACCAACTTCATTTCTCTTGAAACTGATAATGGCTTATAGTTACTTTCTTTATACCTATTATATTCCTTATTCTGATTATGTTCTTCTCAAGATGCATTATCCTGTTGTCTGACTGAATAAAGGATTTGGAAGCTGTGATGACTTTGTTTTCATTTCAAGAAAATCTTAATTTCTGATTAAATGTCCTGCTGACTCTCTCTCTTCTAGGTATCATGTGAGGCCATGACTACTGCTGAAAATAACAGATGCTTGAGAAACTAGAGATTCAGAGAGATTATTGGAGCATGGAGGTCAAACTCAAATAAGGCAATAAAAGCTAAATTAGTGTTTTAACCTTCAGCTATCCCCTCTTCCACCTCAAACAGTAATTCATGTCATTTAGTTCTGACCCAAGTCATATAAACCAACTGAAGTGAAATAATTCAAGCATATTTGAAGGGGACCAAGTTAGTTTCCTTGATGCTGTTAAAGTAGACAAATAGTAATATCTAATGTGTTTTGGAACATGTATTCTGCATGAATGATAGAGGTACCTCCCTATCACTGTTGTCACATGTCTAATAATAAAATAGAGCAAAGTATTAAATTATACTCAGCCGGTGCTAAAAGCAACACATAAGACAAGGATGGCGACTAGTAACAACAAAAGGGATGCACCACTGGCTTGTAGTGAATGACAGGCATGCATTAGACAGATGGACCTTAACTGACATTTTTGTGGGATGATTTACAGAAACAGAAGATGGGAGATGGAAGGGCCATCAGCAAATATCTAATCCAAGCCCTTCCTGAAGATAATCCCTGTAATAATGTACCCAACAAATGGTAAACCAGTTTATGCTTGCAAACCTCCCAGGAGGAGAAATTACTACATTTTTGGCAATCCATTTTAAAGAAAAGAGTTGAAGAGAAATCTGCTGGCATCACATGAGAAACTGATTTATTCAATAATAAAATACAGTTCATTATGTTAAAGTAATCAAAGAATTAAAGATTCAGAGTTAGAATGGACCTTAGGGGCTATCATGCCCAACTACCTCATTTTTTCCAATGAGGAATTCCAAGGCATGTTGAGGATAAGTGATTGGTCCAACTTCGCAGAGCTAATAAATGTCAGAGGTGAGATATGATTCCAAGTCTTCCTGATTCTGAATACAGTAACTAATCCAGTATACCATGATGCTTCATAAAACCAATGCGTCAATCATAGTGTTAATGCCACACTTCATTCTAGGTGACAATTCCTTTGTTTCAGACATGTCCCTCTTCAAAATAAGTCAGATATTTAAAAATCAAAGTTATAGTGAAAATTAGGACAAATATAAAGTATTATGTGAAAACAAGAGTCCCAGTGTTTTAGGATCAAGTTCACATAGAGTTGTTGATTTATAGGAAGAAAGAAATAACTAAAGTAATTTTAAAACCACTCTGGACTAGGCTAGACATAATATTGAATAGATTAAATTATTTTTTCTTGATAAATCTTAGAGACTCAAGGAACAATGTTTATATGATGATGTAATTGGCATTAAAATCACCTAATGTTTCCAGTGAAAACCAAAACTATTCTATGCAGATTTTAAGAAAAATATGCAATGGAACACATATTATTACTTTACTTGTTTTTTCCAGTGTGGAAATTTAGGTGATCATAAAGATATATGATAAAAAAAAGGGTAAGTTGTTCACATGATGCTCTATTGGTATCCATGCAGTTTGAAGAGAACTATAGGATGACTTCCTGCCATATTTTATGGACCCATTGTAGAGAGTTGCACTAGACAAGAGGGCACAGATGAAGCATACAATTTGTGTTGTAGGAGAGAAGTATCCATTTTGATACAATTTTTAAAAAATGATTCATTTTTATAGCAAAGTGTAACAGAATCTTTCCTTTATAAAGGGCAGTCTTCTAAACATTGCAGGAGACTTTGGTATCCCACAGCATGTATCAGTGTAATAAAATCTGTGATAGGCACTATAACACAGAAAAATCCCTTTGGATG
The DNA here is from genome assembly GCF_028583685.1 of Petaurus breviceps papuanus. Taxonomy (NCBI): domain Eukaryota; kingdom Metazoa; phylum Chordata; class Mammalia; order Diprotodontia; family Petauridae; genus Petaurus; species Petaurus breviceps. The sequence goes on from NW_027187330.1 coordinate 11,746,578, forward strand.
GAACTAGGGATGGATTGAGTGGCCAATGTGTCCAGTGATTATTTCAGAGAAGCTCATCAGCAAAAGGCTATGAATGACAGGATGCATTTTTTTATTTTAAAGCAATCGGGGTTAAGTAACTTGCTCAAGGTTACACGCCCAGTTATTTCTGGGTGTGGTGCTAAGTATCTGAGCCTGGATTTGATCCCCAGGTCATCCTGACACTGGAGCCGGTGCTCTTACTCACTGAGCCACCTGGCCACCCCTAAGCAATTGGGGTTAAGTAACTTGCTCAAGGTTACATGGCCAGGTGTTTCTGGGTGGTTGCTAAGTGTCTGAGTCCAGATTTGATTCCCAGGTCATCCTGACACTGGAGCCAATGCTCTTATTCGCTGTGCTACCTGGCTGCCCCAACAGGATGCATTTTAACCTTCATAGCAACCCATTACTGAGTTGTAAGAGTATAGTTGACGTCTTCCCACATTGATGAGATCACACGCTTTTGTGGTTTGGGGTTAAGCACAGCAGAAATTCTCCTGACTTTCTCAATTTGTTATAATTAGTCATGTCCAGACAGGACTATCATTACTGTATCCCAAGGCTCCCCAAAAGACAACTAAATGCAGAAATGTAAGACTTCCCAAAACAGCAATCTCAGTGAATCTTTGCGTGGCAAAGTGGACTCATTAACATTCAAGGCTCTTCCTTTTAGAAAGGCAAAAGTGAAGACTTGGAGGATTTAAGATAAGGAAATTGTAGCCCTGGCATCAGTCATGCTCCAAAGAAACCCAATGAAAGGAAGTAGGCATATATCTCAGACACAAAACAGCTCTGAGCTACATAATTGCCCAAGTGTTTTAGATCATAGTGGTTTCTGCTGAGCTGTTACTAATAGAATCCTAGCACATGGAGGGTTTCATTTTACATACATTATCTCATCTGATTTTCACAATAACCTTATTTTGCAATTATTATTATTCCCCAGGTTTTCTTTAAAATAGGTAGAAACTGAGACTAGAACAAGAGTTTCAGAAATATCTACAAGATCAGAAGTGAAATAATGATAAAAATAAATCATGTTTATATAATAGGCAAGTTAAAATGGTGTAGTGGAGAAAGAACTCTCCATGAACTCAGAAAATCTCAGTTCAAAATCTGCTTCTGCTACATACTTAGCAATGTCCTTGGCATATCACAATTTTTTGATAAATGCTCATTCACTCATCCATCAATCCATCCATTAATTTATCCATCTATCTATCTAATGATCCTCCCATCCATATTCATATACCTAACCATTCATTCATTCATTCATTCATCTTAAATATTCAGAGCCACAGGGAAGTCACTTAACCTCTCAGTGGCCCCAGTCAAATTTCTTACTATGAACTTAAGTGAAGTTACAGTGGTGGACAAAATGTCTACACTAGGAATTCCAAACATTAATGAAATGATAGAGAGAGTCATGGTACAGGTAGATAAGAGAGCTGGTTCCCAAAGCAAGGAAAACTTGTGTTCAGGTCCTGCCTCTGATACATCTTGTATGACCCTGGATGAGTTATTTATCCTTTCAGTGCTCCAGGCAACTCTCTGACTAAAAGTTACAGAAAAGGTGCCTACATGTATTGTTAGAGGAAGTTTCCTGATCTTGGAGTTTCTTATAACAGTGAAATTATGGGCCTACTCTCTACCGATCAGTGAAATCATGGCTCTGGACAAAATGATGACAATACATAAATGCTTAAATTCATAATATATATTTTAAATTTCTTATACAGACCTTGTAAAGTGAGTAATACATGTAAGTGTTGCCATTTTACAGATGAAGAAACTAAGCCTCAAAGAGGCTAAATGACTTGGTTAGGATCTCACATCATGTAAATAATAGAAAATGAGCTTCAACACAAGGCTTGTTACTTTAAAAACATGTTGCATTGCCCCAAATCAGTGGTTCTTAACCTTTTTTTGATGTCATGATCTGCTTTGAGATACTGGAGAAACGTACTGACCACATATCAGAATAAAAACCTTAGGATTGCAAAGAAAAACAAGCATATTGAAATAGTTATCTATATGTGCACATTTATGCATACACATATGTATATATAAGCATATACACATATCTGTGGATATACCCATCTCTATATATTTTCCAAATATTGTTCTAACCACAATCTTAAGTAGTAAAGCAGATTATGTTCATTGTGAGTTATGGAAATGTAATGAAAAGTATATCAAATTCGCAAGTGTGGAAAAGATAAAAATGATCTCCTTTCTGTTAGCTTTGATATAGCTCACAGTTTTCATAGACATCTAAGGAGAAGGCCAACTCTAAAATACTGGTAGTTATTTGGTTCTGAATCTCATATGCCACTCATTTTTCATCACCAGCAGCAATTGACAGGAAGCAAGAAGTCTTGACAGAAGATTAAGAACTGCTGGTTTTATTTTTTATTTTGGAAGCAGGGAGAAAAGAAGTGTTTTCACTTGCCAAAAAAAGGTACAAAAGTGAACAACCCCCAAAGAAAAGTATAAGAAATAGAAAACAAAATATCATCTTTGCAAACTATTTTCAAGTATCTGCTCTACTTGTGTTTGACCAAGTCAGAGAAACTTGTTTTACATTTCTTTCTAGGGTGATATCAGCTAGCCATCTAATAAATTCTAGCTAAGCACTCTATGACGTAGGTAAAATGAATAGTTTTTGCCAAAAAAAAATCAGTAAAAGAATGGAAGCATAGGAAATATCAAAGGACTTGGGGATTCTTCAGCAAGCAATCTCTCAGAGGATAATTGGCTATGACAAATATTTGGATGAGGACATTGTCAATATCCTGACAATTTCTTTCTTTTTTTTTGCTTTTTTTTTGGAGGGGGGAAGGTAGGGCAATTGGGGTTAAGGTACTTGTCCAAGGCTACATGGCAAGTTTTTTGTGTTAAGTGTCTGAAGCCGCATTTGAACTGAGGTCCTCCTGACTCCAGGGCCAGTACTCTGTTCACTGGGCCACCTAGCCATCACAATCCTGACAATTTCTAATCACTTACACCTAGGTAAGTCAACATCTTCTATAATGATTGTTAGGCTATAATTTGGGTGTTTGAAATACAATCCCATCCTCACATTTTTTTTTATTCTCTGGAGATGTTCTAATCCTTTATTGGAATGTCTTCTTGAGTGAATCCCTCAATCAATCCAGGGTCAGTCATGTCTAATTCTTGTGTTCTGATACTTTTTTTTTCTTATTTCCAGGAATAGTCATTACTTAATAAATAAAATCTGGTTCATGCCATCAAGTTAAGGGACTCTTCAAAGCACCTGCCCAACAATTTTATGCTGATACCAGAACAAAATTACCCGAAATAACTATGCAAAAGCATAGTAGGTGCTCAATAAACATTTGTAAAAGAATGAATGGATAAGAGCTGCATTTTTCACATAGATGAAGAAAAGACTCACAGAATGAAAGAATCTGCTAAATGTGAAGGACTTAGATGATATCCTTTTTAGTCTGCAATGAATAGGAATATTCCCTTTTTAATATCACTGACTAATGCTAATATAGGTTCTGCCAGATGGAATCTGGTGAAAGAGAACCCACTACCTCTAGAAGTAGTTTGACTTTTGGCTAGCCTTAATTATTAGGAAGCTTTTCTTTATAACCAGATGAAATCAGCCTCTCTATATGGGTATAAATTATACCCACTGATAAGTGGATGCTATCCCTCCCATATGATGTACCTTTAAAAACCTGAAAATAGTAACCAGTCTTTCCTGTCCTCTTTCATATCAGTAGGTCACTATCTTTGGATGTTAGTAATTTCTCAGTGTTCTTCCTTAGATGTAGCATTAAAAATGAGCACAGTTGCATCATATAAGATCCTACTATGCATGACTGTAATGGGACTATTATATCTCTTTTTCTGGACACACTTCCTCTACACCGTTACTAAAGTCTCTATTTGTAGTAGACCTTTTTTTTAAATTTTGTCGTTGTAATATTTCACTTCTGACTCAGATTGAGTTTGCATTCTAGTAAAACCTGCAATTATTTTCATTATGAATGTTTTGTTGCCTGGTTGAACCTCCCCTGTCCTATATTTCTGCAGTGGATTTTTAAAAACATGTGTTGGATTTTAGATTTATCCTGAATGAATGTAACTTTACTACATTCGGCCTATTGTTCTAGCGTGAGATTTTTTGTTTTGTTTTTTGGGGGATTTTTTCTGAGCTTTATGTCACAAGAAAATTGTAAAAGTATTCCATATCTTATTTCCATTCATACCAATGATAAAAAAGATGAAGAGTTTTAAGACCAAGGACTAATCCCTGAAGCATACTGAAAAAAATATTTCATGTAAACCTACTAGTGGCCTGTTTTTTCCTAGTTATTTGACCATATACGAATTCACCTATATATATATACCAATGTAAGTATTGATCACTGCCATAGACCTGTGATGTCAAACTCTAATAGAAATATGTGTTTATTTATGTACATGCATGTGTATATATAAACACATGCTACATGTATACATATATACATATAGTGTGTGCATATATACACAGTACACATATATATATGCTATACATATTCATATACACAATGAATATATGTATGTATATATACATGTAGATATATGCAACATGATACACACATATGCATGAAAACTCATATACATATATGCATATGTGTATATATATATATACTGCAGGATGTATATTGATTTAGTCAAATATTAACTTTATCTTATCTTTTATTAAATATTCTCAATTACATTTTAATCTGGTTAAAGTCCCACTCAGAAATTCATTGGTAGGCAGCATTTTGACATCTCTGTCTGAGATTATATCTCTCCATGTGATATGCAAGGCAAATATGAGAAGCCAAAATTTTGATCGCCATAACATTTAATCATCTATACTCTGCCATTTGAAAAATCAATTTCTTGATTTAACACATAGAGATTTTATTTCTTACTAGTAGGGGAAGTATTTCTTACTGAATAGAGTTCTTAGAGTTAAATTGTCTTGGGTTCTTATCCCACTGTGAATGCTTACTAGCTACATGGTCATAGACAAAGCATTTTGTGTCTTTGAGTCCTAATTTCCTTTTCTGTATAAGGACATTAAAACTTGTAATTCCTACCTCCTAAACTCTTATCGTGTTCAAAGGACATCAGACATAAAAAAGTACTTTGTAAACCTTAAAGTGCTCTGTTAACACCACCTATTATTTCTCCTCTACTTGCTATTCTAGAAACCCATCTTGAGGAGGCTAAGGAAGAAGAATTTCTACTGCCCAAAGATGATTTAATAATTGGTCATTTTACTTACTCCTTTAAAATTTTGATATGGCATGAAAATGAGGCAAGACATTGTCGCTTTCATATCCACAACTCAAGATTATTATTATAACTCAAGTCAGAAGTATATAAGCATGAGACTTATATTTATAATGTTGGGTTAAAAAGTGGTCTGGGCTTATGGTTTCTCTCACACACATATGTTTATGCACATACACACATACAATGTATATAACATGCCTAAACATATACTACACTTATGTTTATGTGTGTATGTATGCATGTGTATGTATGTGTGTGACCATAGTATGATATTGAGAGGAAGGATATAATAATGACTAAATATCTGGCCTTGGAATCAAGAAGACCAGTTTTCAAACCTTACTATGTTATCCTGATAAATCATTTGAAATCTCATTGTCTCACAGCAAATCTTTAATACATTATGGATAGTTGCCATTCTATATCTGTGCAAGAAGTTTCCGCACTAGAATTTTCCCCCAAAAAGAAAACTATACATTTGGACCAATTAATAATCCTGACACTTTTAATTAGCTCCTTAAAAAATGTTATTTTAGATGACAATCTTCCAGGCAACAATTGGTACCATAGTAATCACGCTATAAGTAGAATATTTGTTTCTCAGGAGGCAACATTCTACTATGAAACTTAAAGAGAAACAAACATGAAGAAGAAAAAAGAACATTTATGTTCACCCAAGTCTACAATGGAATTGATCTTAAAACTTTTAAAATTTATCAATAAAGCTGAGGTCATTGAAACATAGATTTATAAGTGGAAAGAACCTTAGATATGATCTAGTCTATACCACACTTAATGAATGAGAAAACTAGTCCCAGAGATGTTAAATTAATAATCTAAGGTCACAGAAGAGATAAATAGCATTGGGAAAATTTGCAATCATGTTCTGGAAATCCAAATTCAGCCCTTTGTTAGGAGAAATATTTTCTTGAGGGATTCTTAACCTGGGGTCTATGAACATTTTTTTTTAACATTTTAAAACTTTTTAAAAAACATTTTTAAACTTATTTTTGCCATACAGATATATCTCTAAGAGTTGTTTAATATATATTATATCAACATATTAATGTTAATTCATTAGTATTAAATTTATTATTTAACATATTAAAATATTATGTTTATGTAATTGGTTTCCTTTTTATTTCTGTATATTCTATTTTATGCATTTCTGCTCATTACATTAGAGTTAATCTGACTTGGGTTCTAATCCCACCTTGAATGTTTATTGATGACATTGCCATGTACAAAATATTTCATGCCTCTGAGACCTAGTTTCCTTTGCTGAAAAAGAGGGAGAAACCACAGCCTTCACCAGACTGCCTCTAAGAAACACTTAAATACTCCATACAGTCTAGTCTATTTTTTTCTTTAAAATTAGGTTAAAATTTAATTGGTCCCGGTAATTAAAGCTTGAATCATTGACATAGCTCGTTGGTCACCTCAACTCAGCAAGGAGGAGTGAGGGATCCTCAGATCTGACACACCCTGATGATTTAGAATGTCACCATGGCAAATGTGAAGGCAAAAACAGAGTCCGAAAGAAACAATACTGCACCTTTTATGAATACCCTTTCCAGGCTATCATTAAGTAAACCTCTTGTTCTTAAAAATTAAATAATCCTGGAATATCTCATTCCACCCCACTAGACTAGCCTCAGTCAGGGCTGGCACAGGATAGGACTTTGTCTTCAACACCATGGCAAGTAAATACAAAATATATAAACAGATATAAAAATACATTTGAGAGAGAAATAATGCTATAAACTGGAAAAATCAGGAAGGACTTTTTGTAAGAGATTGCATCTGAGTAATAAAAATAATAATATTAATAATAACAAAATTTTACATATTCCTACTGTGTGAGGTATTATGATAGACAATCATTTGATCTTCACAAGAACCCTGGAAGGTAAGTGCTAATAATATCCCCTTTCTACAGTTAAGAAAACTTAGAACTTAGAAACTACTTGGTACTGGCTGAGGAATAGAGGAGTGGATCAATGGAATATATTAGGCACATGAGATTCAGAAGTCAATGACTATAGTAATCTATTGTTTGATAAACCCCCAGACCCTGGTTTTTGGGATAAGAACTCACTATTTGACAAAAACTACTGGGAAAACTGGAATATAGTATGGCAGAAACTGGGCATAGACCATTATCTAACACCATATACCAAAATCAAGTCTAAATGGGTGCATGATCTAGGTATAAAGGTTGATACTGTAAGCAGTCTCCTAAAACAAGGGATAGTTTACCTATCAGACTTGTGGAGAGGGAAAGACTTTATGACTAAACAAGAATAAGATAACATTATAAAATGTAAAATGGATAATTTTGACTACATGAAATTGAAAAGCTTCTGTACAAACAAAGCCAATGTAACCAAGATTAAGAGGGAGGTGGGAAATTGGGAAAGAATCTTTACAACCTATGTCTCTGACAAAGGACTCATTTCTAAAATATACAGAGAATTGAGTCAAATTTATAAGAATAGAAGTCATTCCCCAATTGATAAATGGTCAAAGGATATGAGCAGGCAGTTTTCAGAGAAAGAAATTAAAGATATCTATAAGCACATGAAGAAATGCTTTAATTCACTATTGATTAGAGAAATGCAAATCAAAACAACTCTGAGGTACCACATCTCACCAGTCAGATTGGCTAAGATGACAAAACAGGAAAATGAAAAATCCTGGAGAGGATGTGGGCAAATTGGAACACTAATGCATTGCTGGTGGAGTTGTGAACTGATCCAGCCTTTCTGGAGAGCAAGCTGGAATTATTCCCAAAGGGCTATAAATACTTTGATCTAGCAATAACACTCCTAGGGTTATATCACAAAGAGATCATAGAAATGGGAGAAAGACCCATATCTACAAAAATATTTATAGCAGCTCTTTTTGTGGTAGCAAAGAATTGGAAATTAAGGGGGTACCCATCAATTGGAAAATGGCTGAACAAGTTGTGGTATATGCATGTTATGGAATACTATTGTGCTATAAGAAACAAGGAGCAGACGGTCTTCACATTTACCTGGAGAGGCTTATACAAACTGATGTGAGAAGAGTAGAACCAGGAGAAATTTGTACACAATTAGAGACACAACGTATGTGTGATGATCAGCTTTGATAGACTGGATTCTTCTCAGCAATTCAGTGATATAAGTCAATCCCAAAAGACTCATGATGGAGAGAAATATGTGCATCCAGAGAAAGAACTAGAAAGAACTAAGTTTATATCCAGGAGGAAGCAAAATACCTGATCTTTTGCCTTCTCTTATTTGGTTTTATTTCCTCTTTACCATTTTTCATTCCAGCTGGTACAATCCATCCTTATAACCTGACTAATGTATAATGTGAAAGTATTTACAGATCCTATATTTGACTATATGCCGCCATGGGGTGGGGAGGGGAGGGAAGGGGACAAAATGTGAAACTCAAGGAACTGTGGAATTGAATCCTGTAAACTAAAAGGAAACAAACAAATTAATTCAAATAAATAAATAAATAAATAAATAAATAAATAGATAAATAAATAAATAAATGAATGAATGAATGAATGAATGAATGAATGAATGAATGAAATATAAAAAAAAATAAAAATAACATGAAAAAATTAAACTCTTGGGGCAGCCAGGTGGCTCAGCGAGTAAGAGCACTGGATCCAGTGTCAGGATGACCTGGGGATCAAATCCAGGCTCAGATACTCAACACCACACCCAGAAATAATTGGCTGTGTAACCTTGAGCAAGTTACTTAACCCTGATTGCTTTAAAAAAAATTAAACTCTCTTTACTCACTAAAAAAAAAGAAAAAGAAAACTTAGGCAAAGGGGTGGCCAGGTAGCACAGCGAGTAAGAGCACTGACCCCAGTGTCGGGATGACCTGGGGATCGAATCCCAGCTCAGATACTTAGCACCACACCCAGAAATAACTGGCCGTGTAACCTTGAGCAAGTTACTTAACCCAAATTGCTTATTAAAAAAAAGAAAGAAAAGAAAACTTAGACAAAAAGAAACTGAGTGACTTTTCTATGGTTACACACCTAGAAGACGTAATTTGAACTCAGATCTTTCTTACTCCAAGTCCACCATTCTAGCTATTGTGCTGTCCAGCACTAACTACTCTACCACCCCTCTACTTCATAGCTGCAAAATTTTGAAAAAAATAGTTAATGAATTTCATTGTGAGGAAGGAATGCAATTCAGGTTTAAGGAACCAGAAGCATGGAAACAGGAAGTGTAATGGTTTCTATAGGTAACAACTAATAATCTAGTTTGAACAAAAGAGTCTGGAGAGGAGAGTAAAATGGGACAGGATTTGGAAGTCAGAGGAGGCCATATTGTAGACGGGTTTTTGTAATTTACCCTATAGGCAGTAGGCAGTAAATGAAGAATGGGGCAGTGGGGAATATAAGGATGTCCAGATGTGTATTTTAGGAATCCCAGGGAGACCAGCCAGGAGTTTATTGATTAAGTATCAGAAATAATGTTTAGGCTTTGTGAGTGAAGAGAAGAGATGGAGACAATAGATATTATGTAGATAGGATCAATAATACTTGGTATTGGAGTATGAGAGAGAGGGAGGGCTCAATGATGAAGTGTAGTGATTGGAAGGAGGATATAACCATAAAAAAGGAAAGGAATGTTTAGAAGAGGGATAGGTTTGAGGGAGATCTGAGATATCGAGATATTACAAAACAAGTAGCCAGCAAGCTAGATATGGACTGAAGTGGGTTTGGTTTTAGAAATGTGAAATTTGAGATGCCAATGAAACATCTGGAAAAAGATTAAGTCAGGACTTTTAAACATTGTCTTCATCATGGATGCCTTTGGCTTTCTGGTAAATCTTGTAAACTACTTTTTAGACTAATGTTTGGTGCATATATTAATAATTGAAGAAAATGCTAAATTTCAGTTAGAGGTTAGTGAAAATAAAGTTGCAATTTTTTTCACATACAATTCCTAGCCTCCCTGATATCCATAGCCCACAGAATCCAGATTAATAATCACTGGATTGCATCTAGGAGCTAGCTATATAAGGTATTGGATGATATGGGATCATTTGCATAAGAATAATTGAATCTCTGGATAATATTTGACTTCATTTATTTTTCCACCATCCCACAGGTAGGTCATGTGGGAAAGTGGGAAAATATCATTATTCTGTAAGATTCCATCAGTCTTGATACTCCACATTATTCTCATCTTCTGTCTGATTGGAGAGTGGATCTAGGAACCCTAAAGCCTCCAAATCATTGAATTTTAGAGGTAGCATAAACCTCAATGGGCATCTAGTTTTTTCCATTTTTTGTTGTTGTTGAGGAAATTGGGGTTAAGGGACGTGCCCAGAGTCACAAAACTAGTAAGTGTCAAGTATCTGAGACTGGTTTTGAACTTAGATCCTTCTGACTCCAATGCCAGTGCTCTATGTACTGGGTCACTTAGCTACCCCAGTTTTATCCATTTCTGAAAGGGATTTGCATTATATGTAATATACGGTCATTTCACTTCTGCCTGGAAAGCTCTTATGACCCACTGCTTGCTGAGGCAGTCTGTTGTCCTTTAGAATGGCTCTAATTGTTAGGAAGTTGATTTTCTCTTTTGTTTTGCTTTTGATCAAAATTTACTGAAATTTGCCTTTATTCAACTTCAGCCCATGATTCCTGACTTTCCCCTTTGGAGCCAACCAAACAAATCTAATTCTGCTTCCTCACAATATCTTTTCAAATACTAGAAGACAGATAAATGTCCCCTTTGAATCTTACCTAAATATTCCCAGTTCCTTGATTTTTCTCTTATGTCATGAACATAAAGACCTTCACCATCCTGCCTGTCCTCTTCTATACACTCATCAATCTATCAGTGATCTAACAAAGGAGGATGAAAAGGAAGAGTCAGACATCACGAACCAAGAGAAGACAATGTTATTAAAGCAGGGGGGCTTTCTCTCCTCTATAAAAGCCTGCTTATAATCTTCATCTATGACAAAAAAATTGGAATGATGTGACCTTTTCTAAGAAGGGCACTTGAGCAGTGGAATGATGGAGAAGGATAAAAGCAATCCTAAGAAATCTAGATACCTTCCACTTTCTGATCTATGAAGTTTTGGGTGACCTTATTCAGCTGTTTCTCTGTCCATCAAGAAGTAAGATTGTTTTAAGAACTTTTTTCTTTTGGAAACTTGTAAATGCAATCTGACAAGCTGTAGGAACAATTTCACCTCATCCAGTGAAGCAAAATCAAACAAGACCTTGCTAAAAGTACAGTGAAAAGGGGAAAAGACAGAAAGAACCCTGGCCATGAAATCTGATTGAGAAAGGAATTAGAATGCTTCTTCAGTTACAATGGGTTATATTCAATCTATCTCTTTGAATTTATTAGTAACTCTGAGATCACATCCTATGTTCCTTATTATTATATAGAGTGAATTTTTATATAAGCTGTTCCCTAGCTTCAAATTCACAAAGCTGAGCCTGTGAAAAGAAGGGAATTTCTCAATGAGAAAGCTTTTCTTATATTTATTAATGCCATTTATGAATGTGATAGTTTTGATGTTTAAGTTTCTATCTCAAATAGCTGAAAACCTCTGAGTAAATTTACACAACACACATACAAATTTCAACTTTTCAGGAAAGAACATTGATCAGAGGGGGAAAATGCACAGGACTGGATATCCAGAGTCTCAGTTTCTAATTATTATGTACCTTTATACAGTGACCTCTCTTGCCTTTACCTGAAGGGGTCTAGAACTCCTCTGGCTTCTAAATACAATTTTTTTCCTCCAATTATCCTATTCAGTGATAAAGAAGACTTCTTAAGGAGACATTCAAACTTCTTCAGAACAATGAGAGTGTTTCCAGAGGGTTCAAAGACCCTTCAGCAAGTGCATCTACCTGTAACACATTTCTGGTCTTGGACTACACAATAGCTGCAAATAAGTCCATCGAATTCAACTAAAAATACCTATTTTGTGAGTGGAGGAGGAGAGAAAACAAAATGGATCCTTTTTAGTTCTACAATTTTTCCCCATGTCTAATTGCCTAGAGCAGGTCTGAGTTTGCTATTGCAACGGCCCCTGATGACCTGCCTCTATTGTGCAACCTCTCAAATAAGGAAAATAACTGGTTTTACCACCTGATAGACTGATTTGAATGTTTCCTTTTGCTGGAGAATATCACTCCAGGGCTGAGTAACATATGTGTATGCATGCATGCACAATGCATTGTGCACACATGTATTCACACATACATGTACACATACATATAATTATGCACATAGATGTCATGTATATGTATGCCTGTAGACCTATGTGCATTTGCACATGCACCCATACATTCATTCCTTCTCTATTGGTGGTTCTTGTTATTTATCTGTTAACTGCATGTCAAATGATATTAATTAAACTCTTTATATTCTAGCCTTGTTGTTTTTCAGTCATGTCTTACACTTCATGAACCCATTTGGGGTTTTATTGCCAGAGATACTAGAGTGGTTTGCCATTTCCTTATCCAGTTCATTTTGCAGATCAGGAAAGTGAGGCATATCAGGTTAAATGACTTGCCCAGAATCACACAGTTAGAAAGTGTCTGAGATCACATTTGAAGTCAGCAAGATGAATTTTGCTGAATCCAGTACTGGCCCATCATCCACTGTGCCACCTAGCCTTCCTTCTGAACTTATTGACCTCTAATCTATCTGCCCAAGGTGAAAGGAATTGCTTTCCATTAGGGTCCTAAGCCTTATGCATTCAAAAACTGTCTTCCCCCTCATTCTCTTCACTCTGACTGTATAACAGGCACTGGTCATTCAAAGACAAAAGGAAGCAGGCCTTGAAGGCAGTCAATATTTGGAGTCAGAAGATTTGGGTAAAAATCCTTCCTTTCCTACTTATTAGTATGTGTGACCTTGGGCACCTCATTTAGGATCATAGATTAAGAGCAAAAAGTCACCTAAGAGGAAAATATTCTCTTTATAAAGGGAGAAACTGAGTCACAGAAAGGTCCAGTGACTTGTCAGTATCACACAACTAAGGAATTTAAATGAATATCTTCCTAACTCAAGCCCAGGGCTCTGTCCTTTTACACTATTTTGTCTCAATTTCCTTGTTTATAAAATGAAATGGTTAAACTAGATGTCCTTAAAGGACCCTTCCTGTACTTTAACTCAATGATCCTATGATGCTAATAAAATATGCCATGCACCAAAAATAAGTATAATACAAATTCAAGAAATAAAAGGATTCAGGAAAAAATTAAATTTTCTACACAGATATGAAGGTGAGGACACTTACACATGGGGCATGTTAGGGGAAGAATCTGGAAAAGCTTCATAAAGGAGGTAGTACTTGGAATGAGCCTTGATCTGAGTCTGAGAAATCTGAAAAACAGGGATCTGCACAAACTTGGATTTCATGTACAAGCAACCTCTTCTGAGATCCAGTCAGTTATGGTCCCATAATGTTTTGATGTAAATAAGACATACTTTTAAGAGAATAGATGGAACATATGTAATATGTGATACTTTGGAACCAAGGGAAATTCTCTCATTAGGAAATGATGTTGATGTAGAGAGATACCAGGACTGAAAAGAAGGAAATTGAAGAGAAGGGAGTCTGGTGAGAATATAGAGGAGGGTGTCACATGGCCACTCCAGGAGCATCACCTTGTCTTTTCTTCACACAGGTTGAACACTTGCAGCAACCAGTCCCAATACAGATCCTTAATCCTGATAAAAACCCCACAGAGACAGAGATAGTCCGGGGCATGCCAAAGGCAGCTGTGAGAAAAGCTAAATTGTTCTGTGATGCTTTAAGGAATATTGTGAAGGTTGATATAACACAAGTCCTGAATTAATTTGAGGGAAGGTCTTCAAGGTACTAGTTAGAATCTGTTACATAAGAAGGAGGGATGGCGTTTGAGAATGCAGTGAAGCTAGAAATGGCTTGCTGATTTTAGTTCAGCCTGAATGTCAATTGAACCATGAAAAATAGGCTGGAGCCAGATTTCAAAATGCCATAAATACTAAGCAAACATTTTTGTATTTGTATTTCCTAGAGAAAACAGAAAGCCACTTTTTAAAAAGTAGGTATTTGAAAAAAAACATTGTTGGGGCTGAGTTCATTTTGAAGGGTGAAAATACCCCCCTTTTAGAAAAAAAAACAAAAAAACAACTCTCATTTTAGACACAATTCCCAAATTTGTCCAAACTCAGAAATTCATTTAAGAGACACAGTAAAATGAGGGCTGAATTTGGAGAAGAAATCTCACACCACATGTGACAAGCCAAGGCATGTTCTTAGAAGCTATTGTGGAATGACCAAATAGTCTTAGAAACAAAAAGCAACGGATGTCAGGCTCACTTTTGGCCAATTTTCCATTTGGAATTCCTTTCTTTTTAGTCTATAATTTGCTTTATGGGGGTTGTTATGCTTCTCAGTGTCCTAGTTACAACTCTGAAACCTGGAGAATTCACTCTATTAGACAGACTCAGTAGGTTTACTGAAATTACTCAGCTTGCAAGCTGGGGCCTCAATGGGTCACAAAAATTTTATTTGAAAGGAAAAGGAAAGAATATAAGAACAATAACATCAACAATAACCAGATACATTTTCTGTAACAAGAGAATCAAAGAAAACCAAAGTCACACAATGTCCCATAACTTCTAAGACTCCCACAACAAATATTCTGCAATATCACGTACACTACCTCCGTTTGATGAATACCTTTGTGAACTTACACATTGCCTCCCCTAATAGAATGCAAGCTCCCTTAGGGAAGGGACTGTTTAGTTTCTCATTGTGTCCCAGTGCCTTGAACATTGTGTGACCCATCATAAATGCTTCATAAATGCTGCTTGGTTGAATAAACCTAGAATCATCTCACTATGTTCCCATGAAGTCTGTGGTTGTATTCTTCTCCACTCTAGAGATTTGCTGGCTACTCTCATTTCAAGGTCTTTTGGGTATAATTTTCTCTGCCAGAGAAACTGACATCTTCTACCTACTTTTCAGTACCCTCTGGATATAATAAGGGAGAGTATGGAAGTTCATGATCTACTCAGTGGATACAGTTCTATTAAGAGCATCATGACTCTAGAATCCAAGAGGCAGATAGATGGAGCGATAGCTTAAGCTCTGGGACTAATATCAGGAAGTTCTGAGTTCAAATATGCCCTGAGTTGTATAACCCTCAACAAGTCATTTCTCTACCAGCCTCAGTTTCCTTAACTTTAAAACAGAGATAATAATAGCACTTGCTTTACAAGGTTGTTATGAGGATTAAATAAGAATAATTTAAAGTTCTTAGAACAGTGCCTGGCACATAGTATATACTTAAATGCTTGTTCCTTCTCATCTACTACCACTCCAAAGGGCCAGTCTGCCAGATGAGAGATTCTTTCCTCCTTAGGCCTACCTCTATTTTAGATCAGGCACTTTTATAGGCACAGAGACACCCTTAAATGAGGCTCTTTTACACTCCCCTCATTCTGAGGCCCATTCTTGCACAAAGCTATAGTAGAGTTGGCAAGAATGAGGATGTATCCATGGGACATCCATGCCAAACTCTTGCCAAACACAACAATGGGCCCAACTTTTGACTCTAAAGTTAGGCATTATTTTTCCAAAGAGAGCAGGAATGTTCTATCAGAACAAACACTGGATTTGGAATCAGAGGATTTGGGGCAGATGAGAACAAAGGACTTAAAGTGGAGAAGGCCTGGATTCAAATACCTCCTCAGATACATGCTAGTTTTATGACTTTGAGGCATAGATCCCCTTATCTTTCTCCCTTTGCTTCAGTTTCCTCATTTGTAAAGTGAATAGGTCTGGATTTAATGACCTCAAAGTCCTCCATTTAATTCCAAATCTATACTCTTATCATCTCATTTCTGCCACTAAGTAGCTATAACTTGGACAGCTTACTGGCTCTATTTTCCACATGAATAAAATGAGAAGGGTTCAATAGATGATCTCCAAGGTCTTTTCTAGTTATGAAGGGGAAATTAGATTAAATAGTCTCCAAAGTATCTCCTAACTCTCAACCTAGGTCTTTCATTACTTATTCAGGATTGGGGAAGGTATTTGCCAATTCCATTAAAATTAATTTAGAATATAAGAATCCAATATGCCTCTATGAGAAAAATCCTGGTCACTCCCTAAATTGCCAAGAAAATGGTGTTCTCAATAGCAGCTAATTGATTCAAACCCTGAAGCCCTGCCTCCATTTCTCCATAGCCATTAGGATTCTGGAATTGGTAGACCAGATCTATGAATGGTAGATCTGCCTCAATCTTGACATGCTAAATAATGTGAATTATATTTTTTGCTTTTTTTTGAGGGGGGAAGGCAGGGCAATTGGCATTAAGTGACATGCCCAATGTCATGCAACTAGTAACTGTTAAGTGTCTAAGGCCAGATTTGAACTCAGGTCCTCCTGACTCCAGGGACAGTGTTCACTGTGTCACCTAGCTGCCCCTACAATGTGAATTTTAAAATGATTACTATGGTAGTAGTGATTTTTCTTAGCTTGTATCTCCTTTCTAACTAATCCTGTCATATAGTTGTTACAGAACAGTGGGCCTCTAGACTGTATAAAAACCCTGAGCTTCATATCCTGATATATTATTTTTCTCTTTTAAAAACCTGCTGGAAAGAAAAACACAGAAAACTCTACAACCTCAAAAGAAAAAAAAATCAATCAAATAACCTGCAGCTTGAGAATAATACTTTCACTCTTTTGGACCATCAAGAGCTAACCAACCTAACTATAAATGAGGAAATGGTTCTAATGGTATAAATTTGGTCCAGGCTCTATTGATTTGAGGGCTCAGTGAGACTAGATGATCCCTAAAGTCTCCTTCAGTCTTAAATACTAATACCTGAATTTGAAATTCTTAAATAGATGAAATAGTATAAGTTTGATTCTAAGAAAGTTTAAGCAATGCTACAGGCTTCTTGTCAGTTTTTATATTTGTTAACTTGGAGTTAGAGAAAGAAGAGGCAGTGCTTTCTATTGTCCAGTCTTATTCTAAATACTACTTTGATCCTTTCCTACTATGCAAATGCAGAAGAGAAATTAAGTCTGTTCTTCATTAAAATTGCTCAAATGAATGACCCTAGAAAGGACTTACTACACAGGATTTTCAAAAAGAAGTGTTATACAGTGGAATTAAATAATACCTCTTCTAAGAGTATATGATAATTTAAAATATGGGATATAAGTATGGTCAATGAAAAGTCTTTATCATACCCCAAAGGCTAATCATCCATTGGGATAGGAGGGTTCTCAAGGGATAACTGCAATAAACATAGAACATACATCTTGATTACACTGATAAATCTTTTCAGTATCTTAAACGTGATTTAAATCAAGGATTCTTAAGATTATGTGTATGTCATGGACCTTTTTTGGCTTTCAGGTGAAGACTATGGATGACATACCATAATAGTGTTTTAAAGTAATTAAACAAACTGATAAATTTCATTTAGAAATTAATAAAAAAAAAGATGTAGATTATTCTGGATCCAAGTTCAGGGATTCCTTGAAAGTTATAGTAAAGCTCAGGTTTAGGACTCTTTTAATCTAGCCAAACTCCTATAATTTTACAGATGAGTAAAGTGAAATTTTTTATTTTTTTTAATAATTTTATCCATAGGGTAGCTAGGTGGCACAGTGAATAGAGAACCGGCCCTGGAGTCAGGAGGACCTGAGTTCAAATATAGTCTCAGATACTTAGCACAAAAACTAGCTGTGTGACCTTGGGCAAGTCACTTAACCCCAACTACCCTCCAAAAAAAATAAATAAATATAATTTGATCCATAACAGAAAGAAACAATGATTTAATGTCAATGATAATGAGGATAGTGAAGACAGTTTATTTATATAGCAATTAAAGAGGGTAGTTATAATTGAAATACTGGCTTCCATAGAGGGCTTGGGTTAAAATCCTAACATTGTCACTTACTAGCTGTATGAAGTTAGTTCAATCACTTCACATCCCTAGACTTCAGTTTCTTTATCTGTAAAGTAAGGCATCTGACTAGATTATCTTCAATACTTCTACCTCTTAATCATAAGTAAATTATTTTGCTAAATAAGTTAATATTTGAAACATTGCCCTATTGTAAATCATGCTTATTTATCCCTAGACCATTGTGATTCCTACTGAAAATCCTTTAAACTAACACTTTAGTTTCACAACCAAATTATATGGGTATTGGGGGATCCTTGGTTAATTGTTCATTCAATTTCTGAAACAATGTAAAATTTCAGAAATGCAAGATTCTAATAAAGAATTAAGCATTCAAATAAAACATGTACATTTCTAATTGCATCACATACATACTTATATTCTCAATTTTATTTTTCTTTTTGTTTGGAATTTCTCATTTGATGCTTTTAACAAAACAATGGAGATGGAGATAGTATGTGTTATGAGCTGGCCTCAGAGTCAGGAAGAACTGAGTCTAAGGGATGCCCTTGAAATATATACAGTATCTGATCCTGGAAGAGTCATAAGGTCTCAACACACAAAGTAACTTTCTAGGAGTGTAAATTATAGTTGTAGATAGGCAAGCAGTCCAAGTAGTTTCTTACTAGGGATCTCTCTACACCAACAAAGTCACAGTTCTAGGCAAAATAAATACATTAATAAGAAAATAATACCTTAAAATAATACTTAAAAATAAAAAAAATACCTCAGAGGTCACCTTGTTTACCTCATGCTCTCAAAACCTCAAACTGTCTTCAAAATCTAAGATAAAGGAGAATAACTCTATTGATAGGGAGATCCTTATCTCCTGACACATCCCATTCAACTTGTAGAAATCTCTAATTGTAATGAGGTTTTCTATATTGTCATACAGAATTTGCCTCTTTATATCTTTGACACAATGCTTCTACACTTCCCTATGGGACCAAGAAAAACAAGTGTAATCCCCCTTTTGGATTCTAACCATTCAGACATGTCAGAATAGCTATGAATTCCCCTAACACACACACATACACACAGATACACATACACACAATACACCAATTCCAACCCTTTTCTGGAAATATATTCTCTCTCTACCT
Organism: Petaurus breviceps papuanus; assembly: GCF_028583685.1. Lineage (NCBI taxonomy): Eukaryota > Metazoa > Chordata > Mammalia > Diprotodontia > Petauridae > Petaurus > Petaurus breviceps. The sequence goes on from NW_027187330.1 coordinate 11,765,981, forward strand.
GCATCTCTTAAAATCTCTCATTTCCTTCCAAGCTCAAGTCAAAAGGTATTGTTTTAAAAGCTTTCTAGATTCCTCCATTTGCTTAATGTCTGCCTCTGTCTCTCTGTCTCACTCCCTTTCTCTTTCCCTCCTATTTCTAAGCTTTGTATTTATACCTGTACCTAGGGTTTTCTTCTAGTTTGTATATAGGTTCCTTGAAGGCCATTGTGTTAAAAAATAGCCTGACCTTATTAGTTTTGATATAACTAGAGAGGTCCCCCCCACCACCATTCCAGTCTATCTTCAAATTATAAGGTCCACGAAGAACGAAAAAAAAAAGTTTAAAGACTCAAACATTTCTTTCTCCTTAAGCTAGATTTTTCCATTCACTGCTAATCAAGATAATTAAAGATACTTTGGCTTGATTATTCTCTGTGGTTCCTGATATAAACTAGGAGGGAAAATTTCATGTCTGTTGATTAAGTGGTCCCTCTGCCCCCATTCAGAAGCAGGATAATATTTATTAATTCTATCAAATGACCCTATAGTAATACTTATCAGCAGTGAACCTAATATTCTAGATCCACATTTAATATTAATGTTCAATTTCTTACCCAAAAGCTAATTTCCTGGAAGCCATAGAGTGAGCATTCAATTTTTTGATGGAAAAAATTGTCAAAGTTCCCATGTATATAATTTAGGCTTCCTTAAACCAATACTACAACTGATAGGAAGTTTTAGATATCTTTCTGAAAAAATAGTAGTTTGAGAACCTTTTTTTTAAACATAAAATAAGTTTGTGTTTTTCCCTTACCAAAGACATATAGCAAAAAAGATTCCAGATTAGATTTTATTGATTGTGCAGAACAGAAAAGTAGTATTTTAAAGTAGCTAATGAGTAAGCTAATATTTTACTATATTTGATTGATTGATTCAAATATGGTAGTAGTAATAAGAAAAAAAAAGAGTTTCATATAGTAATTTATGTGGAGATAGTCTGACACAGTCATTGGAGATCTAGCCTTGCAGTGAAGGCTCAAGTCTCATCCTCTGACACAATTGACTATGTAACCTCTCAGGGCCCCAGGGAAATCTGTAAGACTAGAAGTTACATAAAGGTTATGACTAAGTTATAGATGAGTTCCTGATGCACCATGAAATAATTGATGTAACGTTCCTTTTTTCATGACCCAAGAGAGGACTTTGTGGTTTATAAAGCATTTTTTTTCATGTTATCTCATTTGGGTATTAAAACACTTAGAAAGTTAGGTGGCAATAACTATTTCTATTCATTTTATTTTTATAGCCATGGAAAGTAAGACAGAGCACTTAAATAAGTTCACAAAGTGGGGTAGTGGTGGTAGAGAAGTGAACCCCACGTTTTCTTTGGTTTAAATTTTTTCTACCATACCATACTGGTCCTCTGAGGGAGATAACTACAATAGCCTCTAACTCTCCTCTCCCAACGAAACAAACAAAAACACAAACTACACACACGCTGTATGGGAAAAGTCTAATTTTTAAAGGTTGATTACAGTGAGCAAAGAACAGGTCCAGCCATGTTATAGGGAGTGAATTAAATTGTATTTCCACAAGGGCATTTCAATAGAGGTTTAAAGCTCAGTGAAAGCTTAAATAACTGCATAGTGTTGTAAGAACAATCCAAATGGAGTGTGTTAGGAATGGAGATATCTTCAGGTCAGTGAGAATAAGTCACTGGAATCATTACTGATGAATATCATCAAGAAAAGGAAATAGACCAAAAAAAATTGAAGGAGATGGAAGGGACTTCAAAGAATATCAAGTCCTGGGGTGGGGGTGGGAACTAAAAAACACTTGTGAAATTGAATGTTGTAAAATAATAGTAAATAAAATTTCAAAAAAAGAAATAATGCCTAGAAATGTGGGCTTGCACAAAAACTGTTAAAAATCATAAAACTAAAAACATCAACAAAAAGACCATCAAGTCCAATGACCTTATTTGATAGATGTAGAATGGAAACTAGTTAAGGCAGTACAGTGGATAGAATTCTGGACCTGGAGTCAGTGAGACTCATATTCCTGAGTTCAAATCTGGCCTCAGACTTTTACTAACTTTGTGACCCTCATCTGTTTCCTCATCTCTAAAAGGAGCTGGAGAAGGAAATGACAAACCACTCTAGGATCTTTGCCAAGAAAACACCAAATGGGGGTATGATGAGTTGGACAGAGACTGAAAAGACTGAAGGATAACAAAAATGGGGACTTAAAGTCACAGAGTCAGTAAATTGCAACACTAAGACTGTCACCTGGGGGTTTTGAAGGCAGGGCTTTCCTAAGCTTTTTTCTTTCCATCGCCCTGTCTTCTGATTGTGGCTGATCATGTCTCCATCTGAATGGCACTAAAGAGGTCCTTTGATTGAGCCTTCTCTCTTGCTTCAGGCAAGCAGTAAGGGTAAAGAAAAATATTCACTACAAACTGTATAGGGAAGGATCAAGTATTTGACAACTTTCTGTCTGACACAAAGCCTAGCACAATTCCTTGTACATAATAGAAGCTCCATGAATGCTTGTTAAATGAATTAACCAAAGGTCAGTCCAATAATAAAATGTAATTTTCAAGTTAATTCTGTTGATTATTTTCAACTACCACCACAAACATTATTGACCCCAAGCAAGGAAAGGATCATATTATAAGAGAAAGAAACCTTAGATCTCTTCTGAAACTACCCTTTCTTTTTACTATTGAGAAAATTGAGATCTGGAGAAGGGAAGTAAGTTCCTAAATCTACATGACTGGGAAATTGCAGAGCCTAAACTCAATCTCAGGTACTCACTCCAAATTCTGTTTGCTTTCCTATGTACAAGAAGAAAATTTAACAATATTCCCTGAATATATAACCACTCTAATAAAGAACAATAGGATTATGACATTTATTTCTGAGAGGGATATGAGTTATTCTGGCTTCTGAGTTTTATGCAGCCTTACTGTTCTGAAGGAGAAATGTATCTGGGCAAGAAAAGAATACTGCCAATATAATAGGCAAATGCCCTAAATCAGATTTTCTCTTAGTATATTGAAATATATATATATATATATATATATATATATATATATATATATATATATATATATATATATATATTTCCACGAGATTTTTTAACAACTTTCTCAACAAGGAAGAAAAAATGAAAGAAAAAAAAAGGCATGAACCCAAAAGGTAATGTATTAAATATAGTGTGTATAGATACTACCATAGGTGTATAAAAATTACTGGATTGGGAGACATTTAAATCCTAGGAGAGATTTTGCCACTAATTTCCTGACCATGGACAAGGCAATTGACCTTTCTGAGTATTAGTTTACTATACTTCATCACTAAAAAGCTGGAGCAGACTATTTCTAATATCCAGTTGGACATTATCAGGAAAGACACAAATCCACATATCTACATACCATTCAATTCAGCAACCATTAAGGGAATTAAGGGAAAAATATGTTGAAGGTATTGAATCTATATGAAAAAAAAAATATATATATATATGTGTATATATATATATATATATATTGCTGATGCTTAGTTTTTACAGGATTGGCCACTTACTATTCTCAAAGATGTTATTTTATTCCTCAGAAATATTTTTAAATGACTTAAAAGTACTAGTAAAATCCAGTGAATTCTTTTTAAAGTGCTTGAGAAGTATTTATTTTGTGCAAGAAAGTGTGCTAGGCAACCTGATTTTAGCCCAACTCTTTGACTAGTTCATGATGCTTTATGACTTCAGTAAAACCTCACTTTTGAGTATAAGTTCCAATGACATTTGTTTAAAATATATAAATTAAAAGTACATAGTTGTATTATTTAATACATAAAATATATAATTTAATGCATATCGTTTCACATTTAAAGACTAGTATTAGTAGAGGTCTTGCCTTTCTTTCATTAATTGAATGTAAAAATATAATTAACATATTATCTCTTTGCAACTATTGCATTAACCATTTGTAGGCAAGTAATGAGAAAAAGTGCCAAATAAGGTGTATCTGAATTAATCAAATTTTATGAAATAATCAAATTGGCTGACATTCAGCCTTCAGTTTTATTATCTAGTAAATGTCAGAGCCAAGACTCATACCCAGGTATTCTAACTTGAAGTTCAATCTTCCTTCCACTACATGGTACAATGGACAAGAGTAAAAGACTCAGTAGCATCCTATAATATATATGCATCAGTGCCAGCCCAAGGAACAAGATTGTTTTAGAGCCAGAATGGACCTCAGTGGCCATCTAGTCTGATCTCCACATTTTATAGCCAAGGAAATTGAAAGAATTTTGGTCTAAGGGGCTTGTCCAAGGAATGCCTAGAAGGGCCCTATGGTGAATTATTTTATAAAGTTTTTTATAATCTAATAAATTACTTGTTTGCAGAGAACAAATGACAGATAATAAGTAGCAGAAGTGGAATTTGAACCTGAGTCTTGGTTTTAAATCCATTACTTTTTCCACTGTACTACATTTTCTCCACAGAAATTATTGGATGTTTTGGGCAGATACCACTTACTTATTTTTGATGGTAGGAAGGATATTTTAATATCCTATTTTCTAGTTGAGAGGCAGTGTGAGATTGAGTGCTGAATTTAGAATTTAAAGATTTGCATCCTGATTCTGACACATAGAATTGTGTGATCATTTACTTCTTCAGGACTCCAGAAACTCACTAAGACTCATTTGCTCATTCACAGATAACTTTCAATTTACCTCACTGGAGGATATTCCCACATCAGATATATCACTAAATTATCTTTGTGAGCCAAGTAGGCTGAGCAATTTGTAGGAGTTTGAGCAGTTATTAGAACTAGTGAAGAGGAAAAAGAAATTTCCTCCTAACTCAAAGCAAGAGCACCCAGGCTGGGTGCCCTTTGATCCAACTTTCAGTGGATTTGTAAAAAAAAAAAAAAAAAAAAAAAAAGAGAGAAAGAAAATTTAAAAAATCATCCATTACACATCACTGCAAGAAACTCATCTTGCACTCTAAGTCTATGTCATATAGTATGGTTGCCCATTATGTGCATTATAGACATAAGAAAAAAAAGAAAAAAACAAAACAAAACATTGGACGTACTTGGATCCGACAAGATGGAATCGGTTTTCGGCAAAAACTGATCACAGCGGACTCCCTGGTAGCCTTCTTTGCACCTGAGGAGAAGGGGATAAATGACAAACATACACATGGGATAGTGAAAGTTTAGCCTCATCACATCAATGAGCATGAGGAATATTGGCACCAATTATACAAATGATTTCTAAAGTAATAGCCCATTCAGTCTTATGCACCATTGGGAAACCACTTTATTTTGATTCCCAGCAGAGAGAATTAGAGAAAATTCCATATATTCTGCTCAAAGGCTTTTCCTTGATTTGGAAGTTTGGTCTTGGCTTAGAGAAGGTACATTGTTGTAGCCAACTATTTACTATAATTTTATCTGTCAGTTTTTCCACTTACTACCTATGTGATTGTGGAGAACCCACAGTCACTTAAACTCACTGGAAGCCAGCTTCCTCTTCTTTAAAATGAAGGGGTTGAACTAGATGTCTGCTGATATCTCTTCCAGCTCTAAATCTGTGAATAAAATGAAAACTAGGCCCAGGTAAATGTAGGTCTTTTATGCAACTCATATGCTTAAATTTTACCACTTTTTTGTGGGGGGGAGGGTTGCTTTTTTTTCCTAATCCTAAAGAGCTAGATAGAATCATAGTTCCAGAGCTTGGACCTCAGAATACATCTATTTCTCTTGTTCTGTTTTATATACATGCAAATAGAGGCCCAGAGATGTTAATGTCATTCATTTATGTGACAGAGCACAGATTGAAAATAAGGTTTCATGATTCCAAGGCTTATTAATGCTTTTTCCAATGCACCATAATTTCTGATTATTGCCTTAAGTGTTTTCAAGTGGAGCCAATCCTTGTTGTAGAACCAATGATTTCAGAATCTCTTCTCACCACATATAAAGCAAAACTCCAAGAGGGACCTTTTAGATTTGATTTTAGGAAGATACATTAATATACCCTGGTACTTTCGCTCCTACCTTCTGAGCTCGTGGCGAGGGGAGTGGGCATTCATCAGACTTATCGGGGGGACAAGAGAAGGGAATTTAACTAGAAATCTGAGCAATGGGGCATGTAGCCTGAGCCTTGCAAGTCCACTGGGGATGTGATCACTATCAGTTCACTCAGCCCTGGCTCCTTGACTGCTTTGACAAGAGTGGCACATTACATCCGCCTGTCAGTGCAAGAAATAGGAGTGGAGACCCAGGATGACTTGTCTTTGAATGATCCCTTAAAATGGAAGGTGGCATTTAATGGGCTTCTTTCTGCTTAATCTGTGCTGCTTGAGTTAAGAAGGACTGCTCCTGCAGTGTCTTTCTGGAATAAATTTGCCCTCCTTAGAGCAGCAGAATTTAGGCCTCTGCAATAAAAGCTAAGGGAAAAACCCAGGTTGTTGGAGATTTATGAAATCTGGAGAGGAACTGAAAAGGGCCAATGCATTTATAATCACATCAGTGAATTCTTTCTTTAGAGTACATTTTGTTTTCTGTGCATACCAAACAATTAGATAAGGCCTATTTCCACCAAGGCAGCTGAAAAGAATGACATCAAGGTAATTTTTCTACTTTTTATTGTGCACCAAAAGGTAATTCCTGTAAATGAGTGGCAAGCTCTTAAACATCTTTTCAAGTATGGTACTCAAGAGAATATTTGGCATTTCTCATCACAGGTTGAGAGCCAATGTCTTTGATGTATGGATACTCAAGATACCAAATAGGCTATTTCAGAAAAATTGTTTCAGCAGTTGTACATTTTGATAACCTTTTGTTATTCCTTTAATGAACTCATATTAAAGGAGGTATATCACTGCTTCTATCAGGGGGAAAATATGATTGTGAAACTTTTCTGAAGAAAAACACCATTCTTGTTTTCTGCTACACAAAAAGACATCAATAATGCTATTTGTTAGCTTAGTTTGGTAGAGAACCACCAGGAAACAAAGCATTTAAAATTTCAACTTGTTGCAGCAGTGAGGTTAATGCCCTGTATGTTCAGCATTGATTTATTTTGCTTTCTGTAGAATCTTGATTTCAGCAAACAGGGGCCTCAAAGCAGTCACTACTTTGGTCTAAATATTTTTGTTGGTTTTGATTTTTTTAATGATAATTTTGAAGTGCTTTCCCAAGAATGTAGGAGCTTTTAAGCAGAAGCTATTTGTTTTGTTTCCTATTTAAATCAAAATGTGTGGTTACCATATCCCCCCCCCTTTCTAGGAAAATGAAAAATATGAATATATTCTTAGATGTTAAACTGATTTTTCATGGCCATCACATTAAAGAAATGGTGCCTATGCTAATATGCTCAGTTAAGGTGACTGTACACAGACTGATTTCATATTTGAATGTCAGATTTCCACTTATGGAAGAGAATAAAACATGTTTATCTTGGGGGCATTAAACTCTATGTTAAATAAACATTCATACTAACTGAGGAGCCAACATCATTATCCTTGATATGAGAGCAGGTGACTGTGCTAATTGTTCCTGTATCTTTAAAAATGAGAAATTAAAGTTTCCGTTTAAGAATCACACATTTCTGATTCATGAGTTCAGATACATCTACATGGGTGACTGAATGTAGCCAACAGATAGTGCAAATGAGATGATTTTAATTTATAGCAGTATTAAAGAGAGTAAGCAAAAGGGAAAATCTCAAAATGCACTTGGTTGGATGAAACAATGAATCAAGGCTGAGCATCTGACAGTCTGATGGGGGATTTTTAGAAAGTGAAGTTTTGAAAGATGAACTAACATGTTTTATCTTTGTTTTCACTTTTTTGTGTTAATATTAAGGGATGAATATTTGAAACAAGGAGTGTTTGTGCGACAGCCAGGCATTTTGTGTTCCTTAGGCATTATTATATATCTATCTTAATTTAATGATAAATGGATATTACATGAGTGGTTTTCTAATCACGGAATAGGAGTTAGAAGGGACCTCAAGGGTCAACTAGTACAATCCATCCCTGAAAATGAATACCAATCCCCTTGCAACATTTAACCTTCTTCTGTCACTCCAGTTTCATAGCCTCAACTACCTGCTAAACATCTCCACTTAAATGTTCCTTTGCCATCTCGAATTTACTGTGAAAAAGAGAAGAGGAATTTTATACTTCCCTAAACTTACCCATCCTTCCAGCTACCCCATTTCTATGGAAGTTCCGAGGTTCCTACCCTTGTAATACTCAGTGATTTTTTTTGGAAGGTGAAGGCAAGGTAAACGGGGTTAAGTGACTTGCCCAAGGTCACACAGTAAGCGTAAAGTGGCTGAGGTCATATTTGAACTCAGGTCCTCCTGACTCACCACCTAGCTGCCCCTGGTTATCAAATTTTAGAGTAACCCTCGACTCTTTCCTGTATGTTCACTGGCATCTAAGTGGATATTGGGCTTGGAAGCAGGAAGCTCCTAATTCTAATACTGTCTCAGATACTTAGTACCCTCAGGTAAGACTTCTAATCTCCCTCTGCCAGAGTTTACTTGTCTATAAAATGTAGATAATAGCTATCTCTGCCTCCTCCACTCCCACCAAAGCTGGTATGAGAATCAAATGAGATAGTATATGTAAATCATTATACAAATCCTGAAGCTCTATATAAATGATAACTCTTATATTTGAAGGGCAGCGAGGTGACAAAATGGAAAGAGTGCTGGGCGTGGAGTCAGGAAGACTCTTCCTGAGTAAGTTGGCCTCAGACACTTACTTGCCATGTGACTGCAAGCAAGTCACTTACCCCTGTTTACCTCAATTTCCTCATCTATAAAATGAGCTGTAGAAGGAAATTAAAAATTTTTACAGTAAGTTTGCCAAGAAAACCACAAATAGCATTACAAAGGGTCAGACGTGACTGAAAATATCAAACAATATTACATTTCAATTAGTTGAGTAATCTTGATTCTACTGCTACAAATCGTGAATCTATCCATTCCCTTTTCTCCCCTCATAAGCCACTTCCCTAGTTCAGACATGGTCATTTCTGATCTTCACAACTACATCAATTTCTTTGTTGGTCTTCCCGGCTTTTAATTCTTACTCTCTTCCATCTAGCCTTCATAAAACTATCACCTTAATGTATATAAAACATGATCTCACTAGGCTACTTTCTTGCTAAGAAAATTTTAGCAACTCCTCTTTTCTTTTAAGATATAATACAACTTTTTATGCCTAGTATTTAAAGCCTTCTACAATTTGGTTCTTGACTTCCTTTCCCAACTGAGTCCTTATTCAGCTCCTTCACATATTCTGGCCTACCAGTTCTGTCCCAACATGCAATTCATCTTCAATCGCCATGCTTTCACACAGACTGTACCCATGAAACAAGGACTCTCCAATAGGGATATTGTGTCTCCTTGTTGTCTGCCCCATTAGAGTATAAAATTCCTAATTAGGCAGAAAACAAGTACATACAAGATCCATGGAGGGAAGGGATCCTTTATTGTTTTATCTTTTTCTTTATACTCCTAATGTTGATTATAGGGTGTACCACATTATAATTGCTTAATAAAGTATTTTGACCCAGTGAATATTTGTTTGTTTTTGCCTCTGTATCCCCTTCATGCAACTCAATGTCTTGTATGTAGTTGGCATTTAAAAAACATTTAATTTGTACATCATCAGCAAATGAGAGCAGTTTGGTATGATAAAGAGAGGCTGGCTTTGGAGTCAGGAAGATCTGGATTCAAGTTGTGTCAGCATAAATGTTATTTTTTTATGATTATGGGCACAATCATTTGACCCCTCTGTGGCTTGCCCAATTAGAGAGGACTAATGAGGAATGTCACATAATTCATGACAAAGAGATGTTGAATTAATAAGCAGAATGAGAAACATATTTTTCAACTTGGTCATTGTAGGAATTTGCTTTGCTTGGGTTTGTTTATATGATATAAGAGTTCTGCATTTCTTTCTCCTCCTCCACCAGTGAAAGAAGAAAAAAATTCAATTAAAAACAATACAAATTAAAAAGGAATTAAGATCTATGAGAGTGGAGAAAATTTTCAAACAAGGAGTCCCCTACACTGACATGATCACAAGCCCAGAACAAAAAGAAACACAAATGAAAAATAAGTGGAAAAAAGATATCAGGATTTCACATGAAGAAATTTATTAATGGTGAATTTACTAAAGCTGGAAGGAGTTCATTCCATTTTTAAATTTTACTTTTTTAAATTTACATTTTAAAATAATAATAAGTATTATAATGCTTATTACAATAACTATTTTCTTCCTTATTTGAAAGCTAAAATTTGCTTCTTGGAGCAATTTCCACCAGTTAAGCTTAGTTCTATCCCCAGGGCATTGCTATAGACATATAATTCTTTTAGATAACAGACCTTCAAATACTTAAATATAGTGATCTTGTCCCTACATTGTCTCTTCTCTCTCATTCCTTTTAGAGAATCTCATCTGTTATGATCCCTCACTGTTTTAGTCACTCTCCTCTGAATACTATCCAATTTGTTAGTACCCTACTTCATTTGAACCTGAACATATAGTTTCTTATGTAATCAAATATTGCCTTAAGCAGAACAATGCCTTCCCCTTTTTCTCCATCAATCAAAATGTTCAGTCCTTTCCAAGCACCCACCTATACCACAACTTTCATGAGAAACAACTCACCACTCACACCAGAAAACTAGCCCTATAGGAACTTCTGCATGGTGGCCCTGCTCTCCTAATTGGTTATTGGCTCCATTTGGAGAAGATTTTATGTGAAGCCCTGCCTTCTCTCTGACTCCCTTCTCCATAACATTCTCCTAGAATTCTTGCTGGTTTCTTCACTAGAGCTATTCTTTTCCTTCCACCCGTCCACCCCTGCCCTTCTGGAACAGTAAACTATGATACAATAAACTCTGCTTTTGTTTCTGGAGGGGTTGTGTCAATCTATCTCCTCTGGCTCCATTCATCATCCCATAACTTTTTAGATCAAAGTACTTCTCCATGAACAATTCTCTTGTGTCTGTTTTTTTTCTTCCTGTAGAAGAGTCAGCTCCTAGACAACATAAAATATCTTTGGATTTGGAGTTGTGTACATAGGACTCCACAGTGCTTGGTTCATAGTAATCTTTAGGATAGAAACAGATGCAAGTGTTAGATTCAGATCAGGAAACACCATATACCAATAAAAGTTACCTTGTGTAATGACAGATTAAATGACTTCCTTTCCTGTGGTTACACAGCTAGTCTTGTTCACCAATGACATCATGCATGATGTCTTGAATTACATATGAATTAGATTTAAGTGAGGCAGAGTTGCACAAAGTCAACCCCACTACCTCTTCCTGTTGCAGGACAAAATTCAAGACGACTGGCAATGGCCCACGATGCAGTGGATGACCTTGGCATATTTGATCCATGACCAAACTATAAAAGCTCCACAATTCTTGCCTCCACCCCTTTCCTGGTTTTTGGAACAAATTGTTCTAATCCAGCCATTCTGTGGGGGGATAGCTTCACATGCCTGTTATAGATACATTGACAGGTTATGAAAGGTTTGAATATATTACAGGTTTGAAACCTGTCAATTACCCTCAACATGGATTAGCCCATATGTTAAGACAGTTTACCATTCTGTACCTGCTGCTTATACTAAAGTTTTTTGGAGACATAGGTGAAAGAATTTTATTTCTGGGTGGCTTTGAACCATGAACCTTTAGGTTAACAGTCAAATGCACCACAGAGCCAACCTACACATCTAAAATTTACCAGATGAAGCACTTGAACTCAAATCTTCCCGGCTATGAGAGAATCTCTCTTTTTGCTAAAGCACAGTAACTTGTGGCATATAACAGGTGATTAATAAATGCCTTTTAAGGATTCAATCAGGTAACACAATAGATGGAACATGGGATTACAGTCAGGATTTCCTCCAAGAAGGACACTTCTTCCCTGGTAGTGTCCCCCTTACCAATGTACCTATATGCTAATTCATTTCATTTAGTACTTCCTGACATTGATCATTAACTGCAATTTTACATTTGGTAAAAATTGTGGCTGCTTATCTACTTCCAATATATTCGATCTCCTCTGGAATCCCATTGTAGGCTTTTTATAAAATAGCTGAATTTCTTTTCAACTTTTTAATCTTTAACAACATGGGCTGTCAGTATTATAGAAGCATTGTATGAATGACATTTAAAAGTCAAGCAAAATACTCTTCTCATAGTTCATATATATTTTCATTCTACTAGTCAGACAACAGGGTTTGTCTGTGTGTGTGTGTGTGTGTGTGTGCACGCGCATGTGTGTGTGTTCCTTTGGCTTCTTTTCAATAACTTCACTGGTTCACAGAAACTAAAATGAGAATCTGTTGTATAATTGAATAATGCATTGACCAAAAATGAGTAAGTTTCCTTTTAAATATCATTTTTGTATTTTTTCTATTACCCCAATTGCCCAAGTTACTAAAGTTTAATAATTCATAGGAATTTAGGAATACAGTGTGCTGTTCCTAATTAATGTTATTTAAAAGTTTATTAATTTTCATTTTTTCTAGAGAAAAGTTACTAAGTCATCACTATGTAGCAGTGTAATATTTTATAGGCACATTGGAACAGGGGCACAACTTTTGGTACCAGGAAAAAAAATAACACTGGCAAAATTTTGTCCCAGATGTTATTTTATGATCTAGGAAATGAAATGGCTTTTTAGTGCAGCAGATGAAATAGCCTTGGATGGACCTAGGAGTCAGAGGAGCCATGTCAGCATCCTCAGTTCTAGCAGGTAGTGTCCTCATGAACATCAACTTCTCTGAGATTTAGGTTCTTCTTTTCTAAAATAAATGTTTACATTAGATTATTTCTAAGGTTCCCTTCAGTTCTAAATTTTTGTCTCATTCTATATTTATAAGAATTTATGTTTCTAAATACCAACTAACTATAAAACTTTCTCTCTCCCTGTATTTCTCTATCTCCCTCTCATTTTTCTCTGACTCTCTGTGTGTGTCTGTCTCTCATTTTCTGTGTCTTTGTCTCTCTGTGTCTCTGTGACTCTATCTCTGTGTCTGTATCTCTGTCTCTCTCTGTCTCTGTTTCTCTCTATGTCTCTGTCTCTTTCTCTCTGTTTCTCTCTCTCTCTGTGTCTCTCTCTGTCTCTCTGTCTCTGTCTCTCTTTCTCTTGGTACATGGAAATGGGGCTAAAGTGAAGAGTTAGCATCTGTCCATCCCACACTCACAATTGGCCCCTTCTATACATACTAAACACACATAACTTTCCTAGGGAAAAAGGAGATAAACTTTTAATAAAACAAATGATAACATGACATTATTTTGACGATTATTTTGACGAATGTAGTGGATGATGTATGTATAAAGAACTGAAAGAACATACCTCCTTCCTATTCTATGTCTAATAAATTTGTATGACTTGAAACTGAAGGTTACTTTTAATCATTCCAATTGTTATTTTCCACTTATAATGTAAAGTAAATTAAGTCATGCTCATTTTCCTTGTAACAAATAATAATGTTTATTAGTTGGTTGACTGTGCTTGTGATTTCAGAGATGCAGGGAGCCCTATGCAAGGGTCTCTCTCTTCTTCCACCATGGCAGTTCTCTACTTACTATGCAATTTAGAATTTTAGTGAATTTCATGGGACATTGAATGATGAAGGTCCTTGTCCATTGTAACCAGCATTCAGTTTGGACTCAAGGTGGGATCTGAATCCAAGTTTTCCCAACTGTTACTTGAGCTATTTATGCAGTATGTCATGCTGCCTTTATTTGAAAATAATATTTGACTTAAAAAAATTAAAAAAAATGCTGTACATGCAATAACATATGCACCTGTTCCTTAAAGAAGCAAATCTCTAATATACAATAGAAAGATAGTAGCCATTTACATAATTCTTTATAGTTTGGAAATCAGCTGTTATACATTTTCTCATTTGAGCCATCCAACTATTGTATGTACTACAAGCACTGTTATCATGCCCATTTTATAGATAATAAAACTGAAGATTAGAAAGATTAAACCTCCTAGACATAGTTTCACAGTTAAAAATTTTCAGATGCTAGATTTGAACCATGGGCTTAAGTAACAATTTATCCACAGTGTCATATCTTTTTTTTTCTTGTGTAAATGATGGTGGTATCATTCTAAAACTCAATTTTCCTAAAAAGATCTGTTACTTTTTCACATGGACCTACCCTCCATCAGTGTAGATCAGATGAGAATTTTTTTCATGATTTTCTGCTATCCTACTAACCACTCCCCAAAATATCATCTAGTGGTTAACCAACTGATACTAGGACTTTTCAATCTTGGCAAAATTCATCATAGCACAATAGTCAGTTCTATATCTGGAACTTTTATAATTGGAAAAATAAAAATGTTGGAATTTGCATTTGACTTCAGAAAACCAAGGTTTTCTAAACTTCTTTTTCAGGAGTTAGGAAATAGACGAAATGTTTAGTGGATAAATTAATCGAGAAATTCCTTATTATACATCCGTGATGTCACACACTTTATGTGAGGCACTGAGAATACAAAGACAATGAGACTGGCCTTACTGTCAAGATTTTAAGTTCTACTAGTCAACTGACTGATTTATGATAATGGTGTGGTAATGATATGATTGGTGTACATATACTGACTTCTGATTTAAAATAAGGCAGCCCTAGAAGGTAGAAAGAGCAAGTTTTTGCCTCCATTTTGTTGAGGAGGAAGCAAGCACAGAAAGGTCAATAACTAAGCAAAGATTACACAACTAAATTTCTGTTGAAGCCTGTACTCTAATCTTGGGTCATTTATCTCCAAAAAGCTATTTTCCAAACTTCCATAGTACTATCATATAATCAAATTTTTATAATGCTTTCCCACTATTTGTTGTTTACAAGGAAGAAATAGAGAAGATGCTTTACCCACATGCTCATTCTGAATCTAAACAAACTCCATGCACACCTGACAGTCATTGTCAGGTGAGCTACTAGCACAGTGTTTGTCATACACTGGTTCTTAATAAATGTTAAACAATGAGATTAAACTTCAAGAAGATTCTTGAGAAGATGGAAAAAAGGGCTGGGTTTAAGATTTCCATAGGATTTCCAGGAAAAAAAAAAAACTCTTTGGAGTCAAACAAAATGAGTTGGTGCCAAACAATTTTTTTTCCTTTTGGTTGTAAAGAACTATGTTGAACCCATTCCCACCTACTTCTCTTGTGTCCTTCTTGTCCATGTCCTTCTAAGCCCTCCAGAGAGGGTGGAGTCTATGTACTCATGCCCATCCTTTAGATTTCATGATATTACATACATACCAATGGAACTATCTACCAGTTATCATTTTCTCTTGGTATATGACTTACCCATCTCCCTTTTCTAGTCATATTTCTCTCATTAAAAGAACTCTCTTGTTTTCCATTGGCCATGCAGTCTTTTCTATTGGGGGCAAGATCACTGTCCATCAAGAGAGTAAAAGATACATGAACTATGGAATGAGATCTATGGGTTATGCAATCAATGGTCTATCTCAGACTGGACAATAGATCTTGTTATGTAGTTGACATTTCTTATATTAATAGGCCGTATTTTAAAAAAATCTTATACAGGTGGCTGGAATATTGACAGAATTTAATTCAAATAGGTTAATGTATTTGCAAACAAGACTATTTGGTGTTGTTTTTTTTTAACTATATAAATGGAATAACTTCTATTTAGACTCTATGTTGATCATTTTCCAAAACAATGACAAAACATTAGGAAGCATACTTGTCCTTGCTTTATGTCTTGCATGGTATGAGTAAGTATTGCCTTATATCATCTGATAAGGGTAAGTTCTATCTATTTTTATATCTTTCAAAGTATGTTATATCATTTAAATATGCACATGGGAAGCACTTGGAGGAAAGCATTTAAAGCATCACTTAAAAAAGTAATTTTGGTGACTTTAAAAGTGTCACTTAATCACCATTTTTTGTAATTACTAAATAATTTGTGCCAGAAATTTTGTATTCTCTATAACTTTCAATCAATTGTATGACTGTTGTATAATGTTATTTGCTAAAGTTTTCATCTTCCCTTCTTTAATCATCACCAATGATACCCTAATTATTCTAATAAATATCTCATAGAAATTGGAAAGAAGTCATTTCTTTCATTGGTTATTGATAACTTCTAAATCACTTTGCCATGGGTATTCCTTCCCTTTTACAGATATTTTGAAAATCAATTATTTGATGGCCTTAAGACTGTGGTCCTTCCAGAACAAGACATCTCTCTACTTGGCCTTATTTTATCTCTTCTTACTATATTTTTTTCTCCTCCAGTAACATTTGTGCTATTTTTTTCCCAAATAGCCCCTCAGCTATCACTGGAGGAATAAAAAGAGTGTATGGTAAAGATAGCTGAAAGAAAGAATTAAGATTTTTCTAGTGATTGTTCCATCTAATTCTTCTGTATAGGACATATCTGTGTATCCAAACCTCTATAAGTACCAAAACCTGGTAATAGTGTTTTTCCTCATACTCAAAGGGATATGGAATAAACTAAAGCATACCAGACCCACTAAATCACATCAATTTGAGTGAAATTGTGTCAGCAAGACTAAATTTTTCATATAATTTCACAGAAAGGAAGAATTTTTTAAATTTAATTTCACATCATTTCATATTAAATATCAAATATCAAACTTTTTTGTTTCTGAAAGATAATTATTGCATCCATGGTATGAGTTTCTTTCCCGTATGTCCCATCTTGGGATCATCTAATAAAAATGTTTTGCTTTTATTTTATTCAGGCATGCCTCTCATAAGAGTTACCAGCACTCCCAATTCTCAAGTAGATACTTAATTCTTTATAACCAAACTCCCCCATAAAGTTGGCTATCATGTCACTTGGCCAATCATCCATTTATGGCATAATTCTTGTAGAATTTATTGCCCCCTATTAGATCATTTTGGATAATTTTGTGTTTCTGGGAAACCAATTAACATTAGGAAGAGAATGCCTATGCTTTTTTCCTAGTTCTACTATGGATTTTTATCACTAGTTTGCACAGATGTTTGCTTCATCCTCTTGAGTGATTGTTACTCATGGGGCTCCTAAGCTCATGAACTGTATCTTCCTTACTTCTGCTGACACATATACATAAATAGCAGATTGTAGCAGCCTTAACCTTTAGATCCTAAGAGTGTCCCTCATGACTACTGTTTTCTTATACTCATATTCTTGAGAGAGAGAGAGAGTGCTCAGTGAAGCAATATAGCCATAACATTTATTAGTCCATTGCTAATTATAATTTCAGAAATCAATCTCACAATTACTGATGTCAATATAGTTAATAAGCAGGAAAGAATGAAGAAAAGAAACTTGTATCAGGCATCTATTATATGCCAGATATTGTATTAAGCATTTTACAAATATTTTCTTGTTTGATTCTCATACCCCAGGAAAAGGGGTTATTATCCCATTTTGCAGTTGAGTAAATTGAGTCAGGTAGAGGTTATATAACTTACTAAAGTTCATATAGATCATAATTGCCTGAAACTATATTTGAACACAGATGCTCCTGATCCAAGGGGAAATATTATATCCACTTTTCCATCATTTGCCTGTAGTTTACTAGATAATAATATTCTTGTGTAGAAAGTTGAAATCGGGAAATATACAAGACCATGTTATATATAGAGCATTAAATATAAAGCCTTTTCAGTGACTACCAAGGAGCACTACAATTGTTGTTCTACTTTATGTAGAAACATGCAAGAGGAATCTGATGGAGATTATATTTTTCAAAATACTTGTTCAAAATGAGAGAACAATTGCTCAAATACTAGATGAGAAGGCAGAAGAGAGGAGAGGAAGATCTAAATATCTTTGTGGAAAAAATGAAAAGAAGAGATGAACAGTGAATGTGAGAAAAGCACTAATTTGTCAAGATCATCAATTTGAGCCCCTTTAGTAATTTATTAAACTAATTTTTTCAAGTCACTAAACTTAACTGTCACTCATTTGTCCCAGCATGTTCAACCTACTGCTAAACCTTTTTGCTATAAGTTACACTTAAGCATCTAGCTCAGTTACTACAATAGAGTAGGCATTTAATAAATATTTGCTTGTTTGATTAATAATATGTTGCTTAAAAGTCTTGGGGGCATAAACAAGGTGGTGGAGTAGAAACAGGATCCCCTTTAAGCTCTGGCTCACAACCCCACCAATTTATGTAAAAGGTGACTCTGAACAAACTCTGGAGATACAGAACCCACAAAATGACACAGAGAAGCTAACCTGCCACTGAGGACAGCCCAGGAGGCTAGCAGGAATCAGCCAGTGCAGCACTCTGGTAGCCAAGCCCAGCTCTAAATGAGCCAGAGGTTTTAACCCCAGGGCAGCCTGTTCAGCTGCTGCCTGGAAGGACTTCAGATCACCAGCAGCCATGTCAGTTTCCAGAATTATCAACCAATAGATGCTAAGGACAAAGTGAGAGGTCAGTGAAGTGTGGACTTTGGAATACAGTGGCTGGCAGGGCATGGTGTTTGCACCCAGGGGGAAAAGCAGCTGAGGTTCAATGGCCATACAGCCACCATCATGTTGCAGCTTCAGCTTCTGGACTGCAGACTGTAGGGGGACAAATCAACCAGTCTGAGGGGTAATCACTTTTGTTTTAACCTGCTTGGATCTGGACTGCAGTCTAGGATGGATGTCCTGGGGTGTGTGATTAGATTGCCAGAGCATGTGGAGGCTTCAGAGAGGGCAAACAACTAATACCTTTGGCAGCTGAGAAAACCTCAGCATTTTGTACAAAGTTCTCCTGTCTGGTGGCAGAGTCCTACTGTGGCAAAAAAAAGCCCAAAAGTCAAGTAATTAAGTGGCAACATGAGCAGGTAAAGGAAGCAAACCAACCAGAGCAATCCAACTTTACATTCCTATTTTTGGGAAAAAAAGGATCAAAGTATGGAACAGGAGGAAGACAGTGAAGTCATAACTCCTGCACCAAAAGCTTCCAAGAAAAATACGAACTGGTTACAGGCCACAGAGGTCCTTAAGAATGATTTTGAAAACCAAATAAGAGAAGTGGAGAAAAAATTGGGAAGAGAAAGGAGAATGCTGGAAGAAAATTATGAAATGAGACTCAACAACCTAATGGAAGAAAATAACATCTTAAATAATAGACTAACACAAATGGCAATAGAGGCTCAAAAAGGCAATGAGGAGAAGAATGCCTTAAAAAGACGAATTTGCCAGATGGAAAAAGAATCTCAAAAGCTCACTGAAGAGGGCCATTCCTTCAGAATTAGACTGGAGCAAATGGAAGCTAGTGACTTTATGAGAAATCAAGATACTATTAAACACATCCAAACAAATGAAAAAATAGAAGGCTATGTGAAATATCTCATTGGGAAAATCACTGACATGGAAAATAGATCCAGGAGAGATAATTTAAAAATTATTGGACTACCTGAAAGCCATGATCAAAAAATTAACCTAGAAATCATCCTTGAAGAAATTCTAAAGGAAAATTGCCCTGATGTTTTAGAACCAGGGGGCAAAATAGAGGTTGAAAGTATCTACCAAACACCTCCTGAAAAATATCCCCAAAAGAAAGCTCCTAGGAATAATATAGACAGGTTCTGAAATTCCCAGATCAAGGAGAAAATATTACAAGCAGCCAGGAAGAAACAATTTGAATATTGTGGAAACACAGTTAGAATAACAGAGGATCTGGCAACTTCTACAATGAGGGATCAAAGGGCTTGGAATATGATATTCCAGAGGTCAAAGGAGCTGGGATTAAAACCAAGAGTCACCTACCCAGCAAAACTGAGTATCATGTCTCAAGGGAAAATATGGTGATTCAGTGGAATAGAAGACTTTCAAGCATTCTTGATTAAAAACCAAAGTTGAATAGAAAATTTGACATTTAGATACAAGAAGCAAGAGAAGCATGAGAAGGTAAACAGGGGAAAAAAGTCATAAGGAACTTATCAAAGCTGAACTATTTACATGCTATATGAAAAAACAATAATTGTAATTTATGAAACTTTTTTCAGTATGAAAATTATTGAAGGGAATATATATATATATATATATACACACACATATACACACACATCCATATATATAAGTTTATATAGGATGGTATATGGGTGTATGAATGCATATGTGAATGTGTGTATTTATGCGTACAGTTATACATAGATAGAGGGCACAGGACTATTTTAACAGGAAGGGATGATACTTAAAAGGTCAAATTAAGAGGTGAGAGGAATTTAATGAGAGGAGATGGGGAGAGACAGAATGGGGTAAACTATCTCATATAGAAGAGGTAAGGGGAAATGGTTACAATGGAGGGGAAGAACAGGAAGGCAAAAGGGAATGGGTCAACCTTATTACCAATGAATAAGGCTTAGGGAGGGAATGATATAAACACTAAATAATGTATCTTACCCTACAGGAGAGTAGAGGGGAAGGGGATGAGAGGGGGGATGATGGAAGGGAGTGTAGTTTGGGGGGGAAGGAAGTAGGAAACAACCACTTTTGAGAAGGGACAGGATCAAAGTAGAGAAGAGAACAAGTGGGAGGTGGGATAGGAGGGAGGAAAATATAGTCAGTTTTTCACATTATATGCACTATGAAAATGTTTTGCATAGCTACACATGTACAACCTGTGTTGAATTGCTTATCTTCCCAGTAAGGGTGGGTGACAATGGAGGAAGGGAATGAATCTGGAATTCAAAGTTTTAAAATCAAAGGATTTATACATACATACATACATACATATATATACACTATTATCAATATTATTTTACATATTACTGGGAAATAAGATAAACAGGCACTGGGGCATAGAGATCCACCATGACCTACTGGAAAGTCGGAGGGGGTATGGAAGAAGATAAGGGAGAGAGCAAATTGGATGAAGAGATATCTACTGGGATTGCTATTTTTGGAGTGGTGGGTAGGGGAAAAATGGGGAGAAAATTTGCAACTCAACATCTTGCAGAAATGAATGATGTAAACTAGAAGTTAATAAAGCATTTGATTAAAAAAATTATATTTTGCCTTGTTCTACAATAAACCAGAACCCATATTTCTTTTAAGGGAAGGGAATGCAAAAAAGGCTTTATTATTCATTTAAAAAAACTACTAAATTGATTATTTTTTCAGAAGTCTATTTTTTATTCTAAATTATTGTTTCTCTACTTTCCTCTAACAAAACACCAGTTTATATTCTATTAGTGATAACAAGTACTGTTAGTAATAGTTTTAATAATGGGATTTCTCTTAAAGTTATCCAGTTAATAGCTATAATATAACTTAATGGGCCCAACATCATTCAAATACTATGTCATAACAGCAGATGTTAGTATGATTCAAATTTTCTTCACAGCAAATATATGTTATCCCAAGATCTAGATAGCACTAAATGTAGAGAAAAATTATATCACTGCTTTAAAGACAATAAAAGCAACTACATAGGCTAGAAATTTAATTAAGTGATCTTTTCAAAGAATCATTATTTAATAATTATGTATGGTTTTAAGATTAAGCAAAAAATGGTAACATTATATGGAAACTTGTTTTGCATGACCCTCTTCATGATACCTATATTTCCTAAGCCAAATATATTAGCTCATGGTTATTTCATCACTTATTAACATTTAACTTCTACATATGAAAACTGAAATGAAAATGAATGTTTTCACTGTTCCTCATGTGGCTTTCATTAGTCAAGTTCAAATGTATATAAAATCCCATAATTTTGTGGTATTGTTGATTTTAATGCCACTCATTCAAGAATTCTCAGCTATTACTTTGAGCCAAAATTTCCCTGGGATCTAGCAAAGTGACTGGCATATAAGCACATGGTTAAGAATTAATTGTTTATTGAATGAAATTCAGACTTATTTTTGTTTATATATAGATATATATGCACACACATATATGTATTTATATATGAATATTATACATACATATGGTGTATGTATATGTAAACAAACATGTATTTAAACACATACACATATATACATTGTGTGTTTGTGCATATGCTATATGTCTGTAAGCCATAAAAATTGCATTCAAAAAAGAATTACAAATAAGGCTCAACCAAAGAGCAATGGAAAGGTATATAGCAGGCATGATCAGTTATTAAAAATGAGAAATGTGAGAGAAGAGGCAGCATAAAGGTTGTCACCAGAAAAAAAATGTATGATTGATTAAAAAGATGGACCAGTTATATAACAGTAATGATGAATACCTGATGAACATGGCCCACGGTGATCACGATGTTCAGTATAATTCAAACAAATGATGACTAACGGGACCTTGGGCAGCATTGAAAGGCAAAGTGTTCTAAAAAAGGGAAATGTCCATCATACTTTACTCATCCTTGTAAAGATACCATTTACATTAGCATGTTCAGTTCTGCTTGTCAAAGGTGTAAAAGTACTGTACTAGTAGTCATTTTAGGAAGATCATTAATAAATTGCATTACACTTAAAGGTGAGTGCCCAAGTTTATATAGAGATGGGTGGTAAGAAATAATTAATGGAAGGAATTTCTGATGTTTATTCTCAAGAAAACTCAAGAATGATTATGATAATCATCTTCAGATATGCTGTTGACTCAAGATACAGAGGAAAACTTCAGAACAATGAGAGCTATTCAATAGAAGAATGGACTTCCTTAGAAGGTAGTCTCATTAGAGACATCTTCAATCCTTGACTGGGTCACCATTTTAGGATTGTTGGCGATGCCTTCCAACACTGTGAGTTGGTAATCTATCCCTAAAACAAAGTTTTTATAGAAACCAAGTGATGAGGTGAATTCTTTCCTTAGAAAAAATGACACAAATAGAAATAATATTTTGAAATGGCCATTATAAAAGTATATATATATATATATATATATATATATATATATATATATATATATATATG
>NW_027187330.1:11789319-11790766 GCF_028583685.1 Petaurus breviceps papuanus
ATTTGAGTATACAAATAAAGTCACCAACAACTACTCAAATAATAGGCTTTTATAAGTATAAATACAGATATTATAAATATGTGTGAGTGTGCATGTGACACACACATACATCTCTATACATACATGTGGTGCTAGAAATAGATCATTCATTTTATATGGGTGTAATGGCAAGCAAAGAAGTACTTAGCTCCTTGTTTCAGCTATTTAATTATTTATCACCTTGTTTCAGTTCAAGTTTCCTTTAAACCTTGCCCATGATTACATCGTCTTTTTTAAGAAACAGAACTTGTGAACCTCACACCTTGTGAAACCCTGTTGCTGATGCAATAGGAAGGGCTGGAACAGGGAGGAGCTAATGATTATATATAAGGAGAAGCCCACGCTGGGAGAGAGTAGAACTGAGAAGAGACCTCTTGTGACAGCAGAATTAAGAAGAGAGACTTTGTAGTGGCCAGGCACTATGTTTGTCTGTTCTGTTTATGTTGATTTTTGTTTGTGATACTTTGTACAGAAGCCCTGGGACCTTACTAGAAGCCCTGAAAGAGGATTTTTTTGTTGTCTATTAACAGAAGTTGTGAAGGAGGGATTTTGAGGTCCTGGAACCATACTGATGATTTTTGTTGAGTTCTCAGACCTTGTTGGTGGGTCGGAGTTGATTTCACAGGCAGATAGCGAATTGATGATGGTGCCAGCAATGTGCTTGAATGTTGTTTTGGCTCTGTTAAAAATAATTTTAAGAAAATTGTGACTTCCTGCGTGTGCTTTCAGGACTATGTTATAAGACAATTTGAAAGTAGAAACTTTTTTTAAATGAAGTTATTTTCATGTTTTATTCATTAGATTTCCATGGAGAACACAAACCACATGTTATATAAGGAAAAGCAGTAGCTCTGCAGTCAGAAGATCTGTGTTTAAGTCACAACTCTAATACTCCTTGTATAATTTTTAGACAAACAATCTATCTGTGTGAGAATTTCCTCATCTGAAAAATGGTGGTGGGGATAGATATCCTTTGAGATCTCATGCAGCTATAGTGTTATGACTTTATTACTTTTCATTTTATATTTAAAAGTAGATATAATAAACATTCATATATATATACAAAGTTAAATATGCATACTTTTATATATATATACATACATATACATATTTATGTGTGTGTATTTGCTGATGTTCAGTTGTGTACAACTCTTTTTGACACTATTTGGAGTTTTCTTGGCAAAGTATTAGAGTGGTTTGCTATTTCCGTCTCTAGGTCATTTTACACAGGAGGAAAATGAGAAAGATAGGGTTGTTACTTGCCCAGGGTCACATAGCTAATAAATGTCTGAGACTGGATTTGAACTCAGGTCTTCCTGCCTCCAGGCCCAGAAATCTATCCACAGTACCACCTAATTGCTACACACACACACACACACACACACACACACACACACACACACACACA